>NC_137810.1:22120938-22270938 GCF_963921795.1 Nannobrachium achirus | reverse complement strand
ACTCTAGAGAGGTAAAATGGACTTGTGTTAATTATACATGTTCTAATGTGATGGTTGAATTCAACCAGTTCTCTAAAAGAGCATTGTTATATCTAGACTCACTGGGGTAAAAAAAAAAAAAAGAAGAGAAAAGAAAAAGAAAAGAAGAATAGTTTGGTGGAAGAGTAAGTTTCACTGTAAAGGGCTAGTTATTTATTGAAGGCTTTTTATTAATAGAACAGTGTGATGAAGTAGAGGGGTTTGTCCCCCAGGTAGGTGTGTGTGTGTAGCAAATGGCCATGGCTTCTATAAACAGAGAAAGCATGGCCGAGGGAAGAGACAGTGAAATCAAGGCAGAAAAAGAAAGATGGACAAAAGCATCTCTAAACAGGACATGATATTTTCATGATGAACGTAGACTTCTCAAGGCAAAATGCAAGGCCACAAATGCGTGATATCCAGGGAAAAAATATGTTGATTGTATGATTGTACAACTTACAGTTCAAGAGTTATATAGGCCAAAACGTTAATAGGGCTGTTGCAGCGCCACCATGAGGATATTTAAAAAAAATTGGGATGGAGGTCTTTGGCTTATGGGAATGTGATTGGAATGTTTCCCAACAATCGGGCGCTGCTTTCAAGTAGTGTGGCATTTTGTTTCTACAGACCACTTTGAAGCCACTTTTTTGGCAAATTCAAATCCGCCATCTTTGAACTTCCTGTCTTGAAAAGGAACTAGAAACGACTGCTATTGGTTGCATACCCTAATTTATCATTCATTTAAAAAATAATGGCACCATCATTTACTAAAAGCATATCATGAAGATGATTAAAAAATACTTTAAACTAGCCATCGAAAACACAAAGTGTTTATGAAAATGTTAACTAAGGTAATACGATCAAGTGTATTAGTATATTCTTCTGGAGCCAGGAAGAGGTGAAATAGTGACCTCTGCAAGGCAATTAATGGGAACTACAGGCTTAAGTGATTCAGGATGGGGGCAGATCCAGCGAGATTGCTTGCCGCCTGACACACAAATGGACGCGGACCCGGGCGAAAACATATTGGCAAAGAGAGAGAAAGAGACGAAAAACACTGATGTGGAACAATGTCTTATGTGAACTGTCTTTTCGTTTTTCATATACTGTAATTGATTTTATTCTCCCCCCAAAAAAGGAGACAGAGACAATTATGTGTGTGTGCGTGCATGTGAGTGCGTGCATGCTGTCATTACAGGAGGCCGATGTAAATGGCAACGGCTTTCAAGTTTTAGATGAGATGATGGGCGGATTTTTCTTTGCATAACCTGTGGCTGATTTCATGCATTTTCTACTGCTTTACTTTTCTGTATTTTCTTCTCTCTCCTCTGTAGCAGAGACACGCAGGCGTGTTTATTATTAGTTCGGGCTTTCAACTGTCGATTCAGTAATACATTTATTTCAAAGCTTTTCGCAGCACCCGGCAGCACAATGAAGGATTATAACAGATTGTTTCCCCTACTCCAGTCGGGATAATTCACAGGATGATGTTTAAACAGTTGATTTTAAATCAATGTGGCTGAGCTTAGGTGAGGAAACATAAATAGAGCAAAAGAACAAATGGAAAAATAAAGGAGAGAACATTTAACTTAGATTGAAAATGTGAACAGGCTTTGATGTCTTTTATGTTCAAAAATGGGTGGATTCATGCCACTCGAGTATGAGTTTGGCATTATCTTTCAATTTCATTATCTTTCCCATCACTTCCTGAGGCTTAATTAACTTAGAAATCTTTTTTTTTTAATCAATTTATACCTATTTACACCATGATAGACATAGTATGAAGGAGAAATCACAAAGGGATTTGCTGCATAAAGAAATATTCTGCTGACGGAATAGGGCAAACAGTCATGTAGCGCGAATAACTGGAATTTCTCAAGCTGTTTCAATTAAGCATTGTCCAGGTTTCAAAAGATCTCTTTATAGTCTTTCTGTTCCTCTCTCAGTTCTCTCTCTATGAAGGCGGTGTCTAATAATTAAATATGGAGATCTGATGTTGCCCACTGTTCTCATTACCATTTCAACCCATCATGCTGCCGGAACATGAATGAGGCTTTGATTGTCACACTGAGCCGTTTAGAGAAAAATTATAAAGCATATGACCCTTCATAATTCGTACTGAAGGGCTACAGACTCTTTAGGTTAGAAGCAATTGTGTAGATATAAGTGGCAAGACATCAAGGTAGAGTGGCAGCACGCAGTGTGTGTGCGCGGGGAAAAAAGAAAACAATTAATTTCCTTCTCGGTTCTAATCAGTTCAATTTGCCTCATTAAAGTTAGTCATGGCTGACACACACGGAAACGTTTAAAAAGTATCCTTTTATGTGAGTGATTTGATTCAGTTAAAATAAAAAAGTCAACAAAGTGAAAGTCAACTGTACTGAATAGATAATGGCTCTCCTTGTACTGCCTGTCTTGAATGTTGTACAGGACAAAATATTCTCATCGACTGAGTTACTTTCACATCCATAGAAACCGCATTGAACAAGTTGAGTGGAAGAGCTGACAATTCACTTGGAGAAAAGACGTGGCCTCCATGTCAAATCAGTAGCACTACTGTAGGTGTACAGATAGTAAACAAAGCTGCACCAATAACATTAACGATGCCGTTTTCAGTTCACAATCAAATTGTTAACATCAGTGTGGTTTCATGGTGAGGGTTTGTCCTCTGCTACAGCAAGCACTGCAGATACATTAGCCTCTATAGCCTGGCATGGCTAGACTAAAATATCACTGCGTAGATATTAGTCCTGCATACTGTAGTCTGGTGGCCAGGCTAATATGCCGAGGGCTACTTTTTTTGCACTGGCAGATTTGTCTGGTTTGTAACTGTACCGTAACTGTATTACATTAGATTACATTTGCTTGAATTAATACTAGTAAGACGCCACAGGGCGACATGTGACCTCGTCCTAAAGTGCGAGGTTGCACCAATTCTTGGCCATCTGGCCAGTGATGTATATCGGACCAGTTACCCATATATGGAGATCCATGAACTGATCCCTTTTATGCCCATACATGGAGATCCCTGTATGAACCAGCCAAACAGATATGGGCTGTCTTCCTCCATATATGGGCATTCCCATATGAAATCCTGTTAGATATGGGCTTAATATTGATGACATCAGGGATCTCCATATATGGGCATAAAAGGGATTCGTTAGAGTGGTTCCCATGACATCACAACATACAATATATTTTATACCCATACATGGAGATCCCTATCTGAACCAGCCACAGAGATATGGGCCATGCCTTGGCCATCTGGCCAGTGTTATATATCGATGACATCAGGGATCGTCATATGGGCATAAAAGGGATTAATATCCATATATCAACTTTTACATAGGTGATGTCACCTGTGAATGATATCACCTGTGATGTCACAGTGATGTGTCAAGGGAACCATTTACCCCCATTGATTCCGAATGGGGACCCAAATGCATTCGGGTTCCCATCCGGAATGAATGGGAGTAAATTTATTATAATCAAACTTCTATCTTAGGAATGCGACAAATACAAAAAAAATATTATTGAACTCTCCATGGTCTCCATGGTGTGAGTAATCAATGGGAAAAAAAGTAATTCTGGGGTGAACTACTCCTTTAAGGGAGAACTGGGCTGCCTCCGCCCGTGACTGAGCCATAACCAAGGACTTCCAAATGCAGCTACGACCAAATATGGAGTTGATGTCTAACCTCAAAGTGTCGTCAAAACATCAGGCGCAAACAAATCAAGTCAGCTCCATAGAGGGGCATGCCCATCATATATATCATACATAAAAGGGACAAGGGACAGATACAGAGGTCTCCATCTAAAACATGAACAGCTGCTCTCCGTATTGTTTTAGAACAGAATAGTAAACACAATGTTTTGTCTTAGTAATCTCTGACCAGAACTTACTGCATGTGAATGGTGGATCTGTGTGGACCCTTTAAGAATCCCTGCTGTAAGGACAGCACACTCCTTTTTATTTTAGCGGCCATCGCTACCTCTAGTGAGTGTAAAATCAGTAACACAACCTCGTCTTGTATTTCCAACATAAATTATCTTGGAGTATCTCCTTGTTAATCAAAGCTGAGAACACACACACACACACACACACACACACACACACACACACACACACACACACACACACACACACACACACACACACACACACACACACACACACACACACACACACAAAAACAGACATACCACGCACAAAACCGTATACACAAACAAGCATTACCCCCCCCTCTCCCCGCACACACACACACACACACACACACACACACACACACACACACACACACACACACACACACACACACACACACACACACACACACACACACACACACACACACACACACACACACACACACACACACACACACACACACACACACACACCTCAAATAAAACACTGGCTTTACACTACTGCAAAGTCACGCTAAAATATTTTGTCAGTAAAAAACAGAGGCCAGGAGCACTTTGCATGTCATATAAAATTTCATACGCTGCCTGAAATAAATATAACAGAGGCTATAAACAGGCTCATTCAATCACAAAGGAACAGCGTGTTCCCAAATAATAACATCCCCCGCACTGATGCAGGATATACATATAGTGGGGTAAGCAGCTATTTGGATATTAGGCAGGCAGCATCTTCCTCAGTCTGGGTGAAGACACATCTGCAGTATACTGACTTTATGTTTACTATCCATTATGTTTCCACCCACATGAACCCTAGCATCCTTATTATGATGCCTAGCATCCTTATATGAACCCTAGCATCCTTATTATGATGCCTAGCATCCTTATATGAACCCTAGCATCCTTAATATGATGCCTAGCATCCTTATATGAACACTAGTGTACTTATTATGCACCCTAGCATCCTTATTATGATCCCTAGCATCCTTATTATGCACTCTAGCGTCCTTATTACGAGGCAAACGTTATGTAGAAATAGCAGATGTACAAGTTCACAAAGTTGTGAGCTTGTAGATCGGCTATTTTTGGCAGATATATTTGGTGTATCCACAAGTTTCCCAAGGAGTTTACAGGGGAAAAGGGTGTGTGTTAATGAAGCAATAAGCCACAAGAGGCGAGTGGTTACCTGGTATTTTACACCGGCTGAGAGACGTAGGGAGACACGAGACACAAACACATTTGAAATATTGATTTGATGCTCATATTAACCATAGGAAGTATTACGTTTGTTTTTATTTGCACATGCATGCATAGGGATAGATCACACATGACATTTATGACATCATCAACTTGCGACGGGCATCTCCCCTATTGAGTGAAAGATTAGCTATTTCTAGAAGAAATAAAATATTTAAGGTGTTTTTAATTTTACATTGTATTTATAGAGGACAATTATAATGTATTGAGGCATATTTGTCGTATCAGCCAGGTATCCCTTTAAAGCAGTGGTAGAACAACCTTCCCTCCCCACCCACACACGCATCCCCTGCCCTGACAGTCCATAGGAGTTCTAGCACAGTGACAAAGGTCACTCCCACAGCCTGGCTTACCCTTTCTCCAACACGGCTAAGTGTTGTTCATGTGGACTATAGCCAGAGGCCCCGGGGTGGGTTCCAACCCCTTGACTCTGTGGTGGTGGACGACAGGTACTTTAACACCCTGTTCCGCCTGAGAGCCCATTGATTTTATTCTGATTTATGTGCCACATGATGTGTCACAATGCTGATAATGCAATGCTACCTTGAGCTCCTACAGCCCATGCATGTAACACAAACAGAAAATCCATGCACACCTGCACAGCCACAATCACCTAATTAGTTGAAATCTACAGAAATGTGATTATTTGAGTCATACTGAATGGAACATGAACTCAACATGAACCTCTACAGGGACGTGCAGAGAATGTTAGAGAGGCAGGGGTTGACATTTCTAAAAAAGGCCTTGTGGTGAAAATATTGAAAATAGCAGACCTCCAAGCTTACGTGTCACGCTGCGACAAGTTGTGCTTGATACCACACTGTGGATACAGAAGATGTGGGTTAACGGCATGGATTTCTACACAGAGAGGGCAATTCTTTCAACATTAAGATGCTGCATTCAAGTGCAGGAGAGTTTGGACAAGGCAATTCTCTTGAATGCTGCCTTCAGGTATGGCATGGAAAGAGGGCATTAGCATTTCTTTCACCGTAGTGAAAACTGCATTCATGGTCTGGGGAGAGGGCACTTTTTACAGACGGGTAAAAGGGCAGGGGCTCAAGCCCCCTTTGATGTCTATGCGTGCATGTGCCTGAATCTCTACTCCCTCTGCCACTCTATGGTTGTTCTCTGCTATCTGCTTTCTCTTCCATACCTTTATTTTCTCTACACACGCACTCCTGTCCTCGTTACTCCAGCACCTCTCATCTCCTCTCTCTTCCCTTCCCCCTGTACGCTACATCCTTCCGCCCCCGTGCCCCACTCTCCTCTCCTCCCCTGCCCTGCCCCACTCCCACACCAGCTCTCCTCTCCATTTCCATGAGCACGGTGAGGTGACCTGAGCCAGGCGTTGGTGATTACCTCTGCGGTTCAATGCAGAGGTCTCATTTCCCCAGAACCCCCTGACTGTTTCTGGATGTGCGGCTCCCATTGTGATTGATGCCCTATGAAAGCTTTTTTTACAGTGGTGACATTTCTGGGAAACAAGCAGGGTCTGAACTTTCCATTTGTTGGATTCACCCGCTTTCTTTTCCGTCTTTCTTTTCTCCCCCTCCCCCCCCGCTCGCTGTCCGTCTCTCTTACATATTCGGTATTGTCATCCCCAGTCTCTCCTGTGCCTTCTGGCCCTTTGCCCTACTACTACTCCCTCCTCCTCCACCCCCTCCCTCCTCCTGTCCTCCACCCCCCCTCTCCTCCCGTCCTTGGACGGAAGGTACTGTGTCACTTTGTGCCTCCAGATAGAGAGCATGGGAGGAGTAAGGGACAAGAGGAAAGATGCAGAGAGAGCAAATAAAGAGGTACAGAAAGAGAGAAGTGCCTGCGGAATCAAAGAAAGAAAAAAAGGATCAAAGAAAGGCCTGGGATTCAGACACCAGTCCATTTAGGGCATGAAATAAGTTGTACTCAACGTGGTTTCTGATTATAGTATTAGAGAGTTTCAGCACCGTGGTGAATTCACTAAAGGAAAGTACTTCAAGACCGTCATATGCATTGAAGCAAAAATACATCTTTGCATCCCAATCAAAAAGAAATATGCTTCAAAGTCCCTTAAAGGAGTCACATAGCCGATGCAAGACGATGTAGAATTGAGACACGGTTTGGTATTTAAGCCTGAGGCTGACTCATCATTGCCATGCTACAGTAAACTATACAGTAGGACTATCCAACAGTGACTCTGAATTCATAATCTATTTCATATAAACAAAGAGAACACAGAAGTTAAGCCTATAAGCACTGCATTAACACCATAAATTACAATACACAACAAATTATCTCAATGTCTTTTGACTTACCCTAACCCTACTTTCATGTTTTTGGACAACGTTCGATCCTCCGACTAGTTTTCGACTATCGCCTCTTCGCCTGCTATATATCGCCAGTAGTTACCGGGGTCCCATAGACAAATAACTAGGGTTGGGTATCGTCGGCGATACTTTTAATGGTATCGATTCACTGAAACGATACTATCGAGTATCGGTTCACGTAAAAACGAACGATACCTTGTTTCGATACTTTTGAATGCACCCCTTGCCGGTCGCATCTGTAACAGTTGGGCTACTGAAAGTTTAATGACTGCTTTAGTAGGCTACACTCGTTACTGTGAAAATAGCACAGAATAGCCTATAATGTTTATTATTATGATAATGATCCAACGTCTATAAAATAGCCCATAGAAAAAGGCAAATAATAATTATAATAATAATAATAAATAAAAAGTATCGAAAAAAGGTATCGTATCGATTCCCAGGTATCGAAAAAGGTATCGTATCGATTAAAAGGTGAACGATACCCATCCCTACAAATAACACACTTCCGGAAAATACGCCAGGCTGTCGCCCGCTGTTAAAATGCACCGTGACAGCATGTCGCGGGTTCGCTTGGAATCCCGACAACCTTTGCTATGTGTCACCCCCGCATCTCTCCCCGTATTTCTTTTCAGGCTACTTTATATCAATCAATAAAAGCTTCAAAGCCCCAAAAAGCTTAAAAAAAAGGTAAGACAGTCGCACACGCAAACACGTAGCTTGGAAAAGAGATTAGAGGGGGAAAAGGAGGGGGGCCAAGGACAGCCCCACCGGGGACCCGGTCAACGAAGTATGTGGAGTTTAAGTAGTTAATTCTCTGGTACGGTTTAGCTTTGGGTACTATACCTGCTGGCAAAGCTTCCAAGGAGACATATGACAAGCAGAGCACACATGTATGTGTGTGTGTGCGTGTGCGTGTGCGTGTGCGTGTGTGTGTGTGTGTGTGTGTGTGTGTGTGTGTGAACGAGCATATGTCATTGCCATGCTGCCAGCACAAGGTAGTAAATTCTCCATCAGGACTATCAATATGATTAAATAGAGGTACCAGGCCACATCCATCATGACACATAATCACCAGGAAGGTAGCACAGAGGTCACATGCTAGGGAGAGGGATGATAAGATACCTGTGTAAATTCACTATATTGTAACCAGACTGTGCATACTGTACTAATAGTGTACTATAGTGTGTGCGTAACCCCGCGAGGGCGTGTATGTAAAAAGTTTGATAATTTGTGTTTGGTATATTATTTCTCTGTTGCAACAATGCTTCTTGGCAATAATTCGGATGAGAAGCACAGCAGAGTATGTGGGTTGCGGCCATGAAAATCTGAAAATATATGACAAATCTTCTCTGCCAATACATGACAGCTTATTCTATTGTTGCTATTGTTTTGAGCTTCGTACCCCAGGTGTCCCCCAAACCATGGTACTGCACATGGGGGTACATGGGGTACATGGGAGGCTCTGTATCTCCCCATTGGATCCTACTTAAAGGGCCAGTTCACCTCTGGGGCAACCAGATCTTATTTTATTGTTGTTTGGGACACGATCAACACAATCCTGAGTTATTTTTTGTGTTCAATCTGGGTTTTGAGATATTTTAGTATTTCAGCATGAATGATGATGCATTTTGCATCATATGAGTCATCATGCTGCATCATATGATGCAAAATGCATCATCATTCATGCTGAAATACTAAAATATCTCAAAACACAGATTGAGCACAAAATATAACTTGGGATTGTGTTGATCGTGTCCCAAACAACAATAAAATAAGATCTGGTTGCCCCAGAGGTGAACTGGCCCTTTAACCCATTTTGTGCCCCAGAAATTAACGGATTAAAATGTCCAGAGTGCCTCTCGCTGGCTCCATAAACGGCCAGTCTCTTATTTTGAAGGCCAGAAGTCCATAGCTTAAAGCTATACTGTGTAAGTTGCTCAACTAGTGGTCAGTAGCGTTATAGCAAACCGCGGTCGCGTCTGCTTTTTTCGGCCGTTTTTCGCCGCGGATCGGGCCGTCAGACCACCGCGTCCGCCTCGCCTCGCCGAGACCTATCCATAGAGGTCTTTCATGTCCCTGTACGAGCCTCGGTTGGGGAGTTACATGCTAAACTCCTAGCCCAGTGTAAACACTGCAGTGTATACTTCCTGAAGAGCTCGGCAGTGTATGATCTGGGCTTTGATTGGCTGGTAGGGAGACACGTGTACAGAATGATACATATGACGTAATTTTGCCGGGAAAAACAGCCCCGGTCACGGCCACCAGGGCTCAGTAGAACACATATAAAGAAAAGGCTTTGGGAGCTGAAATGAACAGAGTGGGTGTTCTAAAACTTTAGCGATTTAATAATTAGGACAATTTTAAGATTTGTTTTATTAAAAAAGTTACATAGTATAGCTTTAAACACTTCCGGTTTGACGTCATCGCGTCATTCACAGGAAGCGGTCATCGTCCACGTGGTGTTGTGTAATGGCGGAAGGGAGCTTTTCAACATGTGTTTTATTAGCGAGCATCTATTGCCATCCTCGCTTTGAAAGTGTTGTTTGGAGATTGTTAAGAATTTCCTCTGTGCTGTCTGGTGGCAGCCTCTGGACACTCCCCCTATTTACCACCACTTGACTCATTACCCAATGACAGTCCGGGTGTGCCCCTATATAAGCAGACACTCAGTCCACAGCTCTCACTCAGTGCACAGCAGTCCCTGGGTCAACAGCACCCACTTCCACTTCTCCAGCCAACAGCCATGCGTCCATGACTCTTAAACCATGGCATTTGTGAAGGAGAAATAAATCTATATTATATACTTTGGTGTCACAACTTCTCTTTAACTTGAGAAACTTGGGTGGTCAGCTCATATCCAGAACAAACTAGCAATAATATTTAATATGGTCCTTCGAGCCGGAATAGCTGACTACCTAAGAGTGACATTCTAAGTATTTAATATGGATTGGGAATTACAGCTTAACCTGGCCAACATGGCAGAAGCCCTGAAGAAAGCAGAAATCGAAGAAATGGAGGAAATGGAGGAGCTTGAGTGCAGAATGAGGGAAAGACAAACACTGTTGAAACACATTGGCACATGGCTTATGCTTGATACAGATCAAGAGGGAGCACCTCCCCATGATCACCAGTTGGCAGTAAGACAGGCCATGGTCATATGCCCACCAGTTCAGGTTGTGTATTCGCACCCTTTTCCACCCCTGCTAAGTCCTGCCTACTCTCAGCCTATTCCCACTTTGCAGCTCATGCTCATAGCACCACCGGTTCGAGTGGTGCATTCACAGCCTATTACACCCAAGTTAAGCCCTAATTATTCTCAGCCATTTGCCACTTTCCCATTCAACGACTTCAGTTATCCAATGTGCCCAGTGCCCCCTGTCCAGGTGTGTCCAACACCTCGCAACCAGGTGTGTAAAACGCCTCCAGACCCAGCGTGTCAAACGCCTCTTAGCCCGGCGCTTCCAGACCCGGTGTGTCTAGCGCCTCCCTATCCGGCGTGTACCACGCCCACTTATCTGGCGTGTCCAGCGCCTCTGGACCAGAAGTGTCCCTCGTCCCTGGACCAGAAGTGTCCAACGTCCCCGGACCAGAAGTGTCCAACGTCCCCGGACCAGAAGTGTCCAGCACCTCCCTGTCCGGCGCCTCCTGATCCGGCGTGCACCACGCCTCCCTATCCGGCGCCTCACAACCCGGTGTGTACCACACCACCCGATCCGGCGTGTACCACGCCTCCTTATCCAACATCTCTAGTGTTTCCAGACCAGAAGTGTCCAACGCCTTCAGACCTGGCGTGCCCCACGCCTCCAGACCCGGCGTGCACCACGCCTCCCTATCCAACACCTCCAGATCCGACGTGCACCACGTCTCCCTATCCGGTGCCACCTGACCTGGCGTGTACCACGCCTCATCTAGAACTTCCAGTCCGGGTGCCCCTAGCACCCCCGGGTCCATGCCCAGTTCCAAATCCTGTGTGGTCCCACCTGCATCGTCGTCCTCTGGGGCGGCCCCGCCGAAAGCGCCGGTTGAACATTTTCCACTAAACTCACTGCCACGACAGCATCCGAGGACATTCTCTATATTCACAGCAGCCGTGCTGCTGTGGGGGCGGCTGTTAAGAATTTCCTCTGTGCTGTCTGGTGGCAGCCTCTGGACACTCCCCCTATTTACCACCACTTGACTCATTACCCAATGACAGTCCGGGTGTGCCCCTATATAAGCAGACACTCAGTCCACAGCTCTCACTCAGTGCACAGCAGTCCCTGGGTCAACAGCACCCACTTCCACTTCTCCAGCCAACAGCCATGCGTCCATGACTCTTAAACCATGGCATTTGTGAAGGAGAAATAAATCTATATTATATACTTTGGTGTCACAACTTCTCTTTAACTTGAGAAACTTGGGTGGTCAGCTCATATCCAGAACAAACTAGCAATAATATTTAATAGAGATAATGGACATTAAAGATGAGATTCCCCGTCTGCCTCAATGTTATGGGATTACTATTTTGTGCTCGTGGATCCGTGATGATGATAAATCAGCGAGGTAGATCGTCTCGGGACCTTCCGCCCATGTACCCGGTAGGATAACCGCCGTTACAGTAATATATTACTTTTCGCGAGACATCTCGCGATTGGCACTGCGAACATCAAAGGGAATTTCGCGAGATATCTCGGGAAAGGCACTAAATGAGTTAAGAGTTGAGGCATTACATTTATGCGTCGCAAGGCGTTGTGAGCATGTAGATCGGCTAATTTCACAATTTCTGCCTCTAATATTAGACAATTTGGCCAATGTTTAATTTGTAATTTTAGAGGTATTAAAAAGTCCTTAAATTGTCACTTTAGAAATGTGCAGATACCCTCTACATACTTAAACTTTATACTAGTTTGTTTACTGTTGAGTGAGCAAGCAATGTTGCACATTACATTAATCATCTGGGGACCCCCCAAAATAATTTGGGGACCCCCCTGGGGTCCCGGCCCCCAAGTTGCTCTAACAGACCTCAGTTGGAGTGGGATCCTCTGTTTCGGTCATGTGACCAGGTCGCTAAGACCAAAATGGCTTTAAACTTACACTTTGAGCATGCAAAACTATTACTATTTTCTTAGTGTCTGTCTTAGGAGTTTTCCACTATTTGTGTTGAGGGCAAATGTGGAGTCTTATTTTCCACCCTTTAACACAATCCGTTACAGATTGACCTGTTTACATTTTGATGTGAGGCGGTTAAGGTGATGGTGAAAACCCTAGCTGAGTGCACTATCTTTCACAACTTTCCTCTTATATAGCATGGGACAAGACTGCAAAGAGGAAGCAACAGGACCACAGTCTATTTATACACTTGTCACAACTGCCCCATCTGGGCCATCTTGAATGCAGGTGTGGCACGGCACATTAATGTCAATGCTGTGAATCCATACCTATAACGCTTCTATCCTTCATTACACATAGAAGATCTGAGTGTTCTGTTACCTATGATAACAATACAGTAGAGTGCAAATAGGCCGATGTGCTCACGCAGGTGTACATAATAATGTATTTTCTTCAAGGATTAATTCCTATAGGTACAGTTCAAGTGCAGTGTACCCTAACATGCCCTTAAGTCCATATAATATTTTAACTGTAAATTTGATCATATATATATATATATATATATATATCACAATACCTGCATTTCACTCTATCCCCCCTACTCTAATTTAATAATGTACTGTAAATGCAGTCAGAGGAAGCTTGCACAAAATAAGTTCAACCACTCCTACCTGGTGTAAACTTGTGATGCGTCACAATAAAAGTGAAGTTGAGAAGTAAACACCTCTCAAAAAGATCTTCACTCGAGTTCATATCCTGTGCAAACAGGCCTTGACATTTTGATCTACTCAAATGAATCTGGTCTGAATATGTGAATTCAACCAGAGCCCAAAGATTTAAACTCTTATTGCACACAATTGAATGGCTTTCTGATGGCTGCAGATCATGACTCGTGCTGACCAGCCCTTTAACACATGTGCCATTTAGATGTGGCATTGCAGATTGAAAGAGAGAGAGAGAGAGAGAGAGAGAGAGAGAGAGAGAGAGAGAGAGAGAGAGAGAGAGAGAGAGAGAGAGAGAGAGAGAATACAATTTAGATTAGCATTTATGCCTGACCCTACGACACAGAAACAGATTGTAGCTGGAAGATAACTGACTGGTGGTGAAGAGAGGAAGTGGAGGGTCAGAGATAGGAGGAGAAAGGGAGCACTCAGATAGATGGATAAATGAGACTCTAAAGAGGGAAGATGTACGCTACTGTAGATAAGTGAAGCATTTACCCCCCCCCCCCCCCTTACCTTAGCCCCACCCCCTTGTTTCCCCAATCCTGTACATAGTGTTTTTATAACTGCGATATTATTGAATGTTTTCTTTGCTTGCTATGTATTATGTCCATGAATTAAATACAGAGGGCTTTCAACGTAAGACTGTAAAAGGTCTTATTTGAGATGTTCCTTTTAGGCAGGGTGTTTAACTGTACTTGTACTGTACTACATTTCAATTGTATTGATTATACTTGTACTGTTCTAATGTCTAATAAAATAATCAATCAATCAATCAATCGACGCTGTCTGGAAATATTATTTGACATGGGGTGGAGACATTTTAGCAGAAAAGCAGATAGCTATAAAGAAGAGAAAGAGACAGATGCAGGGATAGTGGGGGGAGAAAGAGAGAGACAGAAGGAAGCAGACAGGGGACATAAACGTAATGTAATAGATTGATGAAAACTAAATACACGAGCAAGAGAGTATAACACGTGATGGGAAATGGACAATGTGGAGGGAGGACGGCAGTGAACGAGAGGTGCAAGAGCTCTTTTCCTCTCTCGTTCTGTTCTCCCACGGGAGGCATGCACTGCCACAGCAGCAATATGTGTCCAACACACAAACACCATGACGTAACCCTGTCACACTAGAGGACGCACACATTTTGTTTGTTTTGCGCTCGACTGACTTGCACACAAAGCTTTGCCACTGGCGCGCGCACACGCGCACACACACACGCGCACGCACGCACACACACACACACACACACACACACACACACACACACACACACACACACACACACACACACACACACACACACACACACACACACACACACACACACACACACACACACACACACACACACACACACACACACACACACACACACACACACACACACCTGACAGATATAGTAAGATATAACTGAAAAGAGATGCATCGATGGTAAACTTGACAAGGTGTCAACGTTCAACAATTAGATGTGTTACAGTAAAGGACCATATAATGACTGTTGAACGCGTCAGCCATATGGACGACCCCACAGAGATCCAACAGTTGGCAAAGGGCCCAACCCACTCATAGAATCTGAAAGAGAGTGACACCAAGAGAGAAAGGCACAAAATGAGTGAGAGAGAGAGGAACACAATGGTGACGAGAAAAGGGACGAGAGAGAGAAAAAGAGAGAGAGAGAGAGAGAGAGAGAGAGAGAGAGAGAGAGAGAGAGAGAGGAAGTGGCAAAGCAGAGAAGGCCACATTGAATCAGATAACAATAACATTGGCTTGGCACAAAGCATAAAGTCTATCGTTGTTGTCGGGTGAAAACCTTGTACCGATGGTTTTGTATTTAATATTTTAAAAATGATTTAAAATTGTGAAAATATATATAGTTTTGTGTGACAGTCTTGTATGATGAAGCAGGGATTTACTTTACAAAAAAGTAAAAAAAAAAAAAAGAATAATAAAAAGATACAAGGTTTCTGCACGACAGCGACACTAAAGGGCCTTGACGTCAAAATTGACAAGAGCTCAAAGACAGACAGAGACGCAAGGGGAGATGACAGCAGACAAGCTGATAGAAACTTTCCAAACAGAAACACACCTTGAGACACACAACGAGAGTTGTCAAAAGCAGGGAGATGAAAGAAGAGAGTGAAAGATTGATGGGAGTCATAAAAAGGTCAAAGTAGATTGAGACACAACAATTCAGTCAGTGTTTCAATGTTCTGTGTGAAACATAGTGAAATCCTCAGTGTTAATTCATCCCTTTGTAACGAGTATACTAATGTAACCAAATTGATTGTATAGTGTATTATGCACTCATTCAGCTTTTTGCCCCTGATTATTGCTAATGTACTCCTCTCTGGTAAGAGCCACTTATCCTTGCTTCCCATGAAAACCAGCTCTCTCATAATGTATTGTAAACATTTTCACAAACTCGAGAAGTGTCAGGTACAGTAATAATAATAATATATTCGATTGAAGAGTGCCTTTGCCAGGCTCAAGGACTCAAGACTAAAACGCCTAAAAAGAGTCTAAAAGCCCTGCTAATGGTCTGGTTTCTGAATTGAATTGAAATTGAATTTCAATTGCTAGTAACCATCATACACTGGGTTAAAAGACGACTGAGGATAATAACACAAGAATGGGGAAAGAATAAAACAAAATGATGTCTTGAAATACCGTACATTAAGGGTATGTGAAATACCATGGTATTCTGTTAGAAATCTCATAGCATTACATCCCTACCATCCTAACAGGGAGGTTATTGCAGGGTTCAGTAGAATCAGTACAGGAGGATCCTCACAGTGGAGTTTTCAACTTATTGCAGCCGGTCCATTGCTTCGTTGGACACCACAGTGTCACTTTCATTTCTATAATAAAAAAACATAGGTGATGGATGGAACCATTATGGAAAAAGTATAGCTATAGAGTGTATGCACGTGACATCATCATCATACCCGGAAGTTATGCTGGAACGCCTACTGAGTGGCAAAAACGACTTTCTGGCCTGATCATAGTGTGTGACACATCAAATGTGTTTGCTTTGAGTGGTTTTTAACAGCTAAAGCGTATAAAAGCACGTTATCACATGTTGGTAACTTAATATGCAGTGGAGTCAACAGAAATTGCGTGCCTGTCTCTTCCTATCTCTGTACAGTGCACGTCCTATACGTAGTGGCCTGTACAAAGAACACAATGTAAGCAACAGTACTGTCTTTTGAGTATGAAAAGTAAAAGTGTGATTTCAGCTAGCGTACCATTCGTCAGTGCTGCAGTGTCCGAGCCCTTCAGTGTGTAAATGGGGGTCAAATAGGGTTGCATCATTGCACCCACCCTCTTTGCCATATTCATTGCTGCCACACTGCCTCATTGGCAAAGAGCTGCCACAGGGGATCCCAATCCTGTGCAGAACTGACAGCAGGCTCTTCAACCTTAATAGATTCAAGGCCGAGAGCAAAGTCAGCAAGACCTCAGCAGTCTTATTTCCACACAAGCTGACATCGCATCTGAGGTCAACCATCGTCTGAGCTGTGCCAGTGGAGCCAATGCCAGAGTCTGAAGACTGAGACCTAAACGCCCAAACAGAGCCGTTGTCCTCCCCACCCGTCTGTATTGAACAGAGTTATGTACCACCTGCAGCAGGTACCTGAAATGAATACCACCAATATCCTTACAGTAGTGCGTCTCAAACTTTTTCATGTCAAGGACCCCCAAATTGACACTTGTTAGCCTGCAGACCCCCATTTGAAAAGATATGTCACAGACCCCCATAAAAGAAGATTTGTACGGCTCTAGCAGTGATTCCCATCTCACAACCTAATCAGAATGGGGTCGTGTGTATGTATGTCTGTATGTCTGTATGTCCCAATGTCTTGCATCTGCAACTCCACGTTCAGCAGTTGTTCAATTGTCTCAAAAACATAATACAAAAATCAACAACGCATGTTCCTTGCTGACCATCAACTTTTTTTTTTTTTTTTTTTTTACTTTTTTTTTTTTTTTTTTTTTTATATGAGCGCCCGTTAGGGCGCGATTTCTAGATGTGAGCGGCCGCACAGCGGCCGCGAACTTCTAGTCCATTTTAATGTCAAGGACCCCCCAGTTTGACATGCATTTTAGGGTAGACTAATTTAACTCAAAAAAGATTGTACAAATGCTGTACAAATGGAACAAAATGGACCCGTTAGGATCCACTTGGTTCCATTTGTACACTCTCTGAGTTACATAACCAATAAGGGTCCATTTGGTTCCCAACTATCATTTAGCTGGGGACCCCCTGGAACTCCTTCATGAACCCCACTTTGAGAACCAATGCCTAACAGAATATTCTGAGGATCAGCTGGGAGGGCAGACGCACCAACGACAGTGTCCGGGAGGAAGCCGAAATGACAAAGCCATAGCATCACAAGGAGAGAGAGACGGATGTTAGACTTTTGGGTCCGATGCTGATCCCAACGCGGGGAGCTCTAAACCACCCATTACTGATGTATACAGTATGCCAACACATCATTTACTGTAACATACAGTAGATGTCATGTGCCTACAGAAGTAGTAGTCAGCTAATGTATCACACCCTTTTGAATGTACAACTCTCATGCTTTCAGGCAGATTACTCATGCAATGAACACATTTGAATTATTTTATTTGGATCTGCACAGAAAGCGCAATACAGATAGATCCAAACACTGATGTGATCAAAAGAAGGTTACATTATAGGGCCCCACCTGATACAGCTGCTGTGAATGGTTATATATTTTTTGAAGCTACTCAAGGGTAGATGAAGCATCTCATTCTCCAGATAGACAGACTGCCCATGATAGCTTAGACATAACAGTATTTGGCCAACTGTTTTGCATTTGTCTTTTGCAATCCTAATTGCAGGCCACAGAGCACAAGTTTGTGAATGTGGTCCATACTCCCAAACACAAGGACAATCAGTTGACAGTTATATATCCCAAGGCCATAATACGTTCCACCAAAGGCTGATATTTCAAAGGTTTGGATGTAAAGCAAGTGTTCACATACAAATCAAACAGGCAGCCTATTAAAAAAAAAAAAAAAAAAAAAAAAAAACAGTTTTTTCTAATTTCATTAATGAACACAATATCTGGGGTATTTTTAATATCTTGCAGTGAATTAACATGACTTGTGTGTCATTGTGATCAAACCAGGCAAGTTTTACAGTGCTATGTTTTTTTCTTTTTTTTTTTCCTTTCCTGCACTTCTCTGTCTGAGACTAGGTCCACCAGACAGTCATGTCTGGCTATGTACAGTCCGCACACATGCACAAACATGCCGTCTGTTTTCAATTCTAATTATTTATTTTCAAAAATACAAAAATGGAGCAGGTAAAAAAATAAAAAAATTAATAAAAAGTAGTATCGTCTTCATAACCCAGTATAAAGGTTGTGGTGAGAACAAGGGATTTGATAATCCCAGCGCTCCTAATCTGGCCACTTGCAGTGTGTCTTAAAGGGACAAGCAAATGGCATTGTCACCTGTTTATGCAGCAGCGAGGCCTCAAATTGCGTTAATGTGGAGAAGGTACAGGTGTTTGGGGGAGATAAGCCCTCCTCTCAACCCCACAACACCACACATCTCACTGCCTTTAAAGGGCTCCAGCCGCTTGGAAATAAAGGTGATGGGGACCATGTGTCAATCATCTTCGATTTCATATATAGACGTAGTGTCGGTGTCTGGAAGGGCAATGGATGTAGGTGGGCGGGCAAGCTTTTCATTCCAGACAGCAGATGACAAAAGAGAGGAGGGGGATGGGAAGCATCGGGAAGGAAATACAATATGGGAAAGTGAGAAAAACAGAGATGTGTGAAAGAGCAACAAGTCATTTCGTGCAGTGGTTCTCAACCTTTTCAGGCTGCGACCCCCAAAATAATCATATTTGAACTGGGGACCCCCCCACCCTGACGAGCACTAAGAGCTGAGTTGCCTTACAATTTGTATAACACGGTTCTATTGTGAAAATAGCAGATCTACATGCTCACAACGCCTCGCAATGCCTCTTAATATTTGACAATTTGGCCAATGTTTAATTTGCCATTTTAAAGGTATTAAAAAGTCCTTAAATTGTCACTTTTGAAACGTGCATATTTGGTTTGTTTACTGTTGAATAAGTTAATCATCTTGGGACCCCCAAAAATTATTTGGGGGCCCCCCTGGGGGTCCCGACCCACAGGTTGAGAACCACTGATTTAGAGGAAAAATAGAGGAAAGAGACAAATGAGTGTGGAGATGAAAAAGGGCAGAGCAGACGTGGTAATTTTTGATGACGACGCGCTCATTTATCCAACCAGCACTATAAATGTCAATAAAGAAGTATAAAAAATAGACTTATAATCAATAAACCCTTAAATGATTGATTGATTGAAGAATTGATTGAAGACTTTATTAGAAGTTTGCATAGGAAAAGGTACAGTTTCATGACGGTACAGTTCACTGGTACAAGGTCAACTAAAAGGAGATCCTAGAAAAGCACTTGCTTATTTACACAGGAAACCATTGAAGTATCTCATATAACATTGAATGACAGACGGATAGAACACAGTACTATGCAGTAGATATAGTCAGGAAAAAAAGAAAAAAAAAAGAAAAATGCAAAAAAAAGTGCATAAAAATATATACAGTAAATTATTGTTGAGGGTACAGATTTTAAATGATGCAGCCAGCCCCGAGGTATCGAGGACAATGGAAAATACTTTAATACATATATTAATGACATACGTGTACTGTCAGTTAACATTACATAATTATTAGTATTACAAAGTTCCCAGGCAAACAAAATGGTAACTGGAATTTCCAGACAGGGTGGGGAGGACATTGGCCTTGCCATTCTTAAAAGGATCCCTGGCTAATATGACAAATATGACAAAAACACCTTAAAAATGAGCTATTTCTTCTAGAAATAGCTCATCTTTCACTCAGTAGGGGAAATGCCTGCCGCAAGTTGATGATGTCATAAATGTCATGTGTGATCTATCCCTATGGAATTTATGGCATGCATGTGCAAAAAAAACACATTTTAAATATTGATTTGATGCTCATATTAACCATAGGAAGTATTACATTTGTTTTTATTTATGGTAAGGTATAGACGGGTTTCTTGTTTACAAACATTGAGACTAAATGCACAGCTGACTGTATCATGTAATCAATTCCGTCCAATCCCCAAACCTGTTGTTTTGGGGAGCGTTGGTTTTATTGGCTAATTTTGGTACCGACCCTGCGCACGCATCTAGTTCTTATCAGTGTAACGTGGACCAGAAACCCATCTATGGCAACATGACTGGTGTCACGCGCGTGCAAGACACCAGTCATGTTTTCTGAACTGACGCCACTGGTAGACGCCTGTGCGCACAACATCAAATGTCTCACTGGAGGACATACGTATGTGTCTTGCTCAGCTACATAGGGAGTACATACCCACCTACACACAGGCCTACCCCCCCGCCCCCCCAACGCCTGGAGACGACACGTCCCTCATATAGAAGTCTAACCTCTCAGAGGACACAGACATTGTTAAACTGAGTCAGAAAATGAGTTCTGCACTGTAACATATCGTCACTGTCGGGCAGAAACCTCGTATCTCCAAGTTTTAAATTTGTACGTTTTTTTTTGCGAAGTAAAGCCCTGCTTCATCATACTAGGCCGTCGCACAAAGGTAGTGAAAACAGCAGATCTACAAGCACACAACGCCTCGCGGTGCGAGGCGTTGTGTGCTTGTAGATCAGCTGTTTTCACTAGTTTAAATCATTTTTAAATTGATAAATGCGAAACGGTTTTGGACATACAAGGTTTTCACCCGACAACGACGAAATGATGCACAGTGGACGACTGGCCGCCCTTATCGCCCTGCCCTTCAAAACTGATGGATACTAATGTGGCATCACATGAAAATGTGTCACCGGAAAAGGAGAAAAAAATATAATAGAAGTTGAAATATGGGAAAATAGAGCGGGCAGATAAAGTGAAAATGGCCCACAAATCCATCAGAGGTGGTTTTATGTAAATACACCCCCCCCCCACCCCCCCAAAAAATGGGTGTTTCTGTAAATGGTCAATTTCTTTCGGATTTCTATTTCGCGAGCTAAAGTAAAGTAAAACGTCCTCCGCTGAGATTATTCGTTTTCATGAGACCGAGAGGCTGATGCTCCGAGATATAAATAAATTACGAATAAATAAATAAATAAATATCACTGCTCCCGTCTTTCTTTCCTATTTTCTTCCGCCTCTTTTTTTCCCCCCTGGTCCCTGAAGATGTACAGTATCAGGTGCCTGGGCGTGAGTGTATTGTTCACTGGAGCACAACACATCCCGCTCCAAATGAAGAATAAAATACTTCACCCTGCCTGGTTGAATTATTAACTCTTGGATATGACCAGGAGAGGAGAGGAGAGGAGAGGAGAGGAGAGGAGAGGAGAGGAGAGGAGAGGAGAGGAGAGGACCCTTTCTTTGCTTAAAGCAGAGGTCTTCAACAGGGAGTCCGGGACCCCTAGGGGGTCCTCAGAGTTGCTAAAGGGGGTCCTCCTAATATTTAAGTGATAGAATTTTTTTTCTCCTTTTTTATATTAATATACTATTTTCGGCAAAGAGCTTTGGTGTAGAGGCGGAAAAAAAGCAGACTAAGTACAGAGTGAAAGGTCAAGTTTATTAAACATTGACGGTTCAAGAGGTTAAATATCTGAAAACACACATTAACACATCGGATGCCCACGTGATCTCTGACGTCTAATTTGCCGGTGCCCATGGCAACGCGTCATTTTACCTACCGGCGAGAGTACTGGCGAGAAAAGTAATCCGAGTAAATGTAATCCGAGTATGTCCTGTTTATTTCGCGAAAATCTTTTCTTTCAGTCAGGACCGTTTTTTATCATTTCTAAGCCACAGTGTTTGTGTTACGGCATGTAGAAGAGGCTGCCGTTTTGAGAAAAAAATGAAAAAGGAAGGGAATCCGGAGAAAACAGCACTTTTGTGCAGCCGGTAAACAGGAAGTCAACGAGCCACACAGCACGTCCGGGTGACGTAATTGCGCGCTGCATGTTGGGAAATGGAGTTGTTTCATCACCGCGGTAGCCAAGTGCAGTAGCTACAGTACAGTATAGTTTACTGTACAACGCGTCAAACGCGTCGTTGGGCACTCGTAAAGATCAAAGAGATTGACGCGTAGACACCATGTGGGCACCCGATGTGTTAACATGAATCCAAAATACCCTGATGGTTGTGCTGTCAAACAATGAAACTATATGGAATCTATGAAAAGGTTGTGGGGGTCCCTGCTTCATCTCTCGCTCAACTAAGGGGTCCTTGGCTTGAAAAACGTTGAAGAACCCTGGCTTAAAGTATAATATAGTAATGACTGCATTCAGTTAAATATCTGTTAAACATACAAACACCAATCAATTCCCACCAAACTACTGTTGATTTCCTAAATCCACAGCTCTCAAGCTTACACTATATAAACACACTGGCAAATCTGCACAAAAGCTTTGTTTCCTCTCCATTGGTGAATAACAGGTGAATAGCCTGGTGAGTCAGAGTGACTGCTCATCCCATGTTGCCTCAAAAATAAGCTGCACAGCAGGAGTAGCACTAAAGCACACTTAAGCCGACCACTTTCCCAGACAGCACAGTGGGGAGATAACAAAGGCTGCTCTAGGAGTCAATAAAGAGGCCAGAAATAGCAGAAGGATATCACTGAGGAGTAAACAACCCTGAAGAGACATTTTCAAAAAAAGAAAAAAGAAAGAAAGAAAGGAAAAATATAATGGTAACTATTTTATTTCCCTCCTCTTCCTTTGGTCTGGAATATCCTCAAAGGATGCTTCTCCAGTTTGTGGGTTAGCCAGCCTAATTCAAAACCTCAACAGAGCTTCTGAATGAGCATTTACACATCAGCACCAGGTTATCCTTGGCCCTGGGCTCAAAGCTGCCCCAGGTCAAATGCAGCCCTAATTTAATAATAAGCTGTCAATAATAGACTTTATTGATGTAGCTTCACAACAAAGGATGGTAGATTACAATAAGAGCCTGCCAAGTCAAACTGAAGTAAAATGTTTAAAAGGTCAAACACTTGCCATTAGAGTGCTTTAATGGTGTCTCTCACCAGTTTCTCAAAACAGTTTTGGAGTGAAAATGCAGTTCAACACCAAAGACTGTCACAGACTTAATATAATGTGAAGTTGAGGAGGGAATAAAGAGAATAAGAAAAGCATTTTGATCTAATGTGCACGCTTCTCCTCTTTGATTTCCTGTAATGGCAGGAAGCGATCAGTTAGACTTGTCGAGGCAGCCTCATTAGAGAGAAAGAGAGAGATAAGACGGGGGGGGGGGGGGGGGGGGGCAGTGAGAGACAGTGAAAGAGTGAAAGAGAGTGCATGCTGCCCATTTACAATTTAGGTGATTAAAAAACTCAAGTTTGTCATGTGTCGAGAGCCAAGTGCCATTAAGTGAGATATCAAGTCTCCCTTTATCGTCAAAGCGACGTTTCCTTTCTCTGATGTCTCTTTAGGAGTACACACACACAATTTATATGACTGTCGCTTCCCCCTCTTCTCTTGTCATCTCTGTTTTACTTTGTCTAAAGTCTTTATCACTTCTTTTCATCTCCCACCCGTCCTCTCTGTGCCCTACCCGCGCACATACACACACACACACACACACACACACACACACACACACACACACACACACACACACACACACACACACACACACACACACACACACACACACACACACACACACACACACACACACACACACACACACACACACACACACACACACAGCGTCTCTCGACTAGTGCCATATTTCAATTTATACTCTTACCCTTTTCACACAACCTGTTAAAGGCAGCAATTTTGGTTCATCACTCAGCCTCACTGCTCCGTGGCGTGTGGTAGAGAGACGTAATGGGGGGGTAATTTTTGTCCCGCCTTTGAGTCGGCAGAAGAGATAGTCACATAGCCGAAAGAAAAAGAAAAGTGTGCTCCTCCTCAGAGCACATATGCCAGGGCCCGCAAATCTGGAAGTCAGTCATAGCCATTTGGAAGGTGATCTGAGAGATCAAGCTCATACATCTTGTTCACATGACCCCAGATATAATGTGTACCGATTTGTGTCAGCTTTTGACAAAACGTGATGTCTCTTAAGGGGAACACACACCGGCTGCGGACAGGCAGCGCACATTTTTCACCGCACGGCAACGCCTGGAAAATAGAACAGTGGCGTATTGGAGCGGCGGGCGAGGCATGAACGCGTGCGTCTGACACCGCCGTTGTGGGTATGTTCATTGAAAGTAATGGGGGTGGCTGTTTTGATGCGCTTCGTCCGCAGCAGGTGTGTGTCCCCATTTAGCCAAAACGTGTAAGTGTTAGTTTATTGGTGTGTGGCAATAAAAAAACAAATGTGTACTTTGTCCTCCATTGATTGGAAATCTTGGATGTGCTACCTTTTGGGTATTTTTCAATTTCATATTTTTTATATGGATTATACTGGATTTTGGGTCTAACACACCACTGAGAAAAGCCATTGTTGTTACACAACCTCTTTTTCTTATTTAGACAGAAAATGTAATCTGGCGCAAATGGCTGGGGCCCATATGGAGAGTAAGGATCCTTGTGGTTCAAGAGTTATTGGTTAGTGGGCAAACTTCACTTGTGCAGTGAGTGGGTTTCCGGAACCACATTTATCAATATCCCAAAGAGACTATTTTTCAAGGTTTAATTAATATGTTAAAATAAATGTTATATTATCATTAAAATCGTGATAAAAGTTTCGGGGGCCACCAGTGGGACCTGGGCCACCAGTGGGACCTGGGCCACCAGTGGGACCTGGCCCACAGGGAATGGCTGGCATAGAGTAACACTAGGCACTGATGCTGTTGTGTTGGAAATTCACGCCTGTTTCTGCAACACTGGCATGCCATGTAAAAACACACACTTAGGCGGTCTGTTTGGTTCTGTGTAAAAAGCAAAGCTGGCATTAGTGACAGCTCGTGTTCATGCAATATTATGGCAGGATCTCTGTATCAAAGTGGCTTATACCTCTCTCTCTGTCTGTAGTCAGTCCATCACACAATGGTGTGGAGCGTAAAAAGATATCTGACATACTAAGCTCCCAACGCTGTGCGGTAGCAGCGTGTTATGAGCTTGTATAGGTCGGCTATCTTCTATGTGCCGCACTGTACTCTTGCCGCACACTGTAAGTGTGAATCGGGCTTCTCTCTCTGTCGGGAGCTGAGTTTGGGAGTTTTGGGACGTGTCTCTTTGTTCTTGTGTCATCCCACTCAGTAACAAAGTGGTTGTTTGAACGGGCTGGCAGGTCGTGAAAATTTAATCAGAACACAAAATGCCTGTTTTTCCCCTCAACGTTTGGTTTACCTTTATCAATTATTTGCCAACAACAAACAGCAGCTGTCCATGTTGCCGTTTGTTGTTCTGTGGGCGGGTGTCTGTGAGGATGTGGCTCTGCAAGTTTTTTGCAGTGTGTCGGCACGGCTATGTTCAGGTGTACACCTGTGTGTGTGTGTGTGTGTGTGTGTGTGTGTGTGTGTGTGTGTGTGTGTGTGTGTTATTATTACCACAAAGACTAAGAGACAAAAGTCTCGGCCAGATTGGCATAATAATACTGGCCCATGATAAAGATAAATACCCTATTTTACTAATTACAATAAAATTATGCCTTGCAACAATTTGTAACTGTTGGGATTTTCTTATTGTCTATTCTATTTATTACTTTATTGATTATTTTAATAATCTAAAAGTGTTTTTTGGTATATGAATTCAATGAGTCTGATTAGCCACACACACAGTTTTTTACTACGTATATATAAAATAGTGACTGAGTGTGAGCTTGAACATGTAGATCTTTTTTTTTCTTGATAATGTTTGACATAAAAAGAATGCCTATAATGGTACGCCCAAAACAGGGATGCCAGGTTAAAAATGGTGAGCTGTAGCAAACCCACCAGGACAGACACCACGGTTACTTTATGCTACTTGATTAATCAAGTATTTTATTAAAATGAAATAAATATTTGCACCCCTAACTCCACTGTTGAGTCAAACGGCACTGCCAGCATGTGAAAATAGAATTTTGCAATAAATAATACCTAGTACATCATGGTAGATCACAGTGACCTAGCAGCAGGCCTAGACACACAAACTCAAAGTTGTTGTATATCGTTGCTGTCGGGTGGAAACCTTGTATGTCCAAAACCGTTGGTTTTGTATTTATCATTTTAAAAATGATTTAAAATTGTGAAAATACCTGATCTACAAGCACACAACGCCTCGCAAATGCGAGGCGTTGTGTGATTGTAGATCTGCTATTTTCACTAGTTTTGTGCGACGGTCTTGTATGATGAAACAGGGCTTTACTTTACGAAATAACGTACCAATTTGAAACTTGGAGATACAAGGTTTCTGCCCGACAGTGACGATATATCCCTACAATGAGGCCAACAAATAAAATGGCACTCTGTTACTAGTTGGTATGAACAGCTTGGTACACATAAAACACAAATACAGTATTCCTTTTTAAGGTGCACTGTATGGTAACGGTACGCCTTTCATGAGTAAAAGATACTTTTTTTTTACGTGTTTAATTGTCTAGGAGTTGTGGCCCGTTTGCTTCTTCAAGAGGCTTGTTTTAGTGATGATAAAAAGGCTTTTGAGGTTTTATTATATGCAATGTGACAACTTGTTGTTACTCTAAACAGTTTTAGCTTGTTACAGTTTTGTTTTCTACTCCTTGCTTTAAAATGATCATCTAAACCACATTAATATTAATAGCATCGCCTGTTTTTTTTCTTCATCTTTTCACGGTGTTATCAGTTTATTGCAGCATTTTCCTTTTCTTTTAAATAACGTTGCCTCTGTTTTATTGTCAGGCTAAAAACTGTCAACGATGTGAAGTAGGGTCTCCAGGCTTTTGACCCTGTTTGTTTCTCATTGTGGCCTACACTCTATGCTAGGGGTCTTCAACGTTTTCAGGCCAAGGACCCCTTAGTTGAGAGAGAGATGAAGCAGGGACCCCCACAACCTTTCAGAGATTCCATATAGTTTCATCGTTTGACCGCACGATCATCATTGTATTTTGGATTCATGTTTGTGTTTTTCAGATATTTAACCACTTGAGCCGTCAATACTTAATAATGTTGACTTTTCACTCTGTACTTAGTCTGCTCTTTTTCCCCTCTACACCAAAGCTCTTTGCCGAAAATAGCCGATCTGCTATTTTTGGCTAAAGTTCTCAGAAATTGGATGCTCAAGTGGTTCATATAAAAAAGGAGAAAAAAAGTTTCTACCACAAAAGATTTGGAGGAACCCCTGTAGAACATGGGGTCCTGGACCCCCTGTTGAAGACCCCTGCTCTATGCAGTAGTTAATGTATCGGATTTCATTTCACTCTCAAGAGTTAGATTAACACTCAGGATTCTGTGTATCCACACTTCCCCATCCAGTCACATCTAGCCTCATCTCTGCAGCTGTAATGCAGGTGCACACACACACACACACACACACACACACACACACACACACACACACACACACACACACACACAC
Source organism: Nannobrachium achirus (assembly GCF_963921795.1). NCBI lineage: Eukaryota > Metazoa > Chordata > Actinopteri > Myctophiformes > Myctophidae > Nannobrachium > Nannobrachium achirus. Next base: position 22,243,047 of record NC_137810.1, on the reverse strand, counting down.
ACACACACACACACACACACACACACACACACACAGTTAGCCATGCTGCAGACCCTAGTTTAATAGGAGAGGAAACACTGACTCACTTGTAAGGTCAGAGTTGGCTTCCTTTGCTAGATCTATGTTTTAATCCACTGGCTGTATGTGTTTCTATCTTGGTGGGAGCTCAAAACTCGCATCCTTCACCCCTGACCTCCCATACCCGACTACGCATCATTCATGCACCACGGGGGCTTAAGTTGTGAATAAGTATTGGAGACAATACATGTAATGGTACGCTATGCAAGCGCAGAGATGCACATGCCGCACACACACTGTATTTACACACACACACACACACACACACACACACACACACACACACACACACACACACACACACACACACACACACACACACACACACACACACACACACACACACACACACACACACACACACACACACACACACAGGTGCACTCCTCAGTGTTTGAGAGGGTACTGCTGAGCCCACTGACAGTCTAAATAAATCTATCCTAGGAGTTCATGAACTGTTCAGCAGGAGAGGAGACCGAGGTGTAGAGAGAGAGAGGGAGGAGAGGTAGAGCAAAAAGTGGGCTGTGAAAAATAAAGACTGAGAGAGCAGGGGAGGAGTTCATGAGCTGCTTTCCAATAAACACCACCTGAAGCCTCTACAGTGTGTCTGCTGCTTGCCTCTACAGCAGGGGTTCCCAAACTTTTTTGTCTCAGGGCACCCCATAAATATATTTTTAATCTGAGGCACACCTACATTATAATTTTCACTCCCAGCACCTTATATTTATAGCATATCGTCATGGTCGGGTGGAAACCTTGTATGTCCAAAACCGTTCGTTTTATATTTATCATCTATAAAATGTACTAAACTAGTGAAAACACCAGATCGGCTGTTTTCACTAGTTTTGTGTGACAGTTTTGTATGATGAAGCAGGGCTTTGCTTTACCAAAAGACGTACACATTTGAAACTTGGAGATACAAGGTTTCTGCCCGACAGTGACGATATTTTAGTGATTATGTTGCGAGGAAAACGTTGAGATAATAGCCATTTTGTTTAGAACTGACTGAAAATAATGTTGCATTTCAAGTTTAAAATGATTCTAGATATTTTTTCAAGTGTCCAAATAAATTAATTATCAAATTATCTCGCGGCACCCCTGGAGTCTGGACTGCCGTCGCGGCACCCCAGGGAGCCCCGTCACCCACTTTGAAAACCCCTGCTCTACAGTGGAGAGAGGGCGAGTGCCAAAGTCCGGTACATTCGGCCGGCCAGCCGGTACATTCATTACATACATTAGGCCGGCCGTCCTGTGATGAGGCCTGTGAGGTTGCCCATGTTGTGACTATTGTCATGGTAGACCCCTGGACAGTGTTTGTGCCATATTTGGTGCAGATCCGAGCAACGGTGCACCTTTGGCACCCAGGAGCCACTCATATGGCACACTGGGGCCCCTGGTGTAGCCCTTTGTGTGACTATTGTAATGGCAGACCCTTAAACAGAGTTCATGCTAAGTTTGATGCAGATTGGAGCAATGGTGTGCCTTGGAACCCCGGGGCCCCCGGGGGCCCCTGATGAAGCCTGTGAGGTTGCCCCTGGTGTGACTATTGTCATGGTAGACCCCTGGACAGTGTTTGCGCCATATTTGGTGCAGATCCGAGCAAGGGAGACCCCTAGGGCCACTCATATGGCACACTGGGGCCCCTGGTGTAGCCCTCTGTGTGAATATTGTCATGGCAGACCTTTAAACTGTGTTTATGCTAAGTTTGATGCAGGTAGGAGCAACGATGTGCCTTTGGCACCCTGGGGCCCCTGATATGGTACACTGGGGCCCCTGATGAGGCCTGTGAGGTTGCCCCTGGTGTGACTATTGTCATGGTAGACCCCTGGACAGTGTTTGTGCCATATCTGGTGCAGATATGGCGTACGACGTACGACCCCAAAAAGACCTCCAAAAGACCTCCATATGACATCAGAGTAGGACCCGACCCCGAAAAGACCTCCAAAAGACCTCCATACGACGTACGACCCCTGCTTGGCATTATTAATTAATGTACGTTTTTTTTATGCCCATCTCCATGTATGGGCATAATATTTATTGTATCTATATGGATACATATTATTATTAACTCATTCCCCGCCTCCCCCGATAGTCCCGAGAAAATCCCAATGTCGTTCCCCGCCAGGCCCGATAGTCCCGAGAATTTGCTTTTATATAATGTAATGTTTAATTACATTCTTCCACAGCCCGTTACAAAGTCTGAGCCTTTTATCTTAAAGGGAACCTAAAATATCACACATCAAAGTAAGTGTGTTTGAAAAAAATACTGTAATAATGTATAAATTGCAATACAAATGTATAAATCTCCCCATAACCCACAGTGAACTGGCAAAAGACGCATTTGAGCTCAAAAGGCTGGCTGCCGGAAAAAAAAAGAGAAGAAAAAAAAGTGTGAGAACAGCTGTGTGTGTGTGTGTGTGTGTGTGTGTGTGTGTGTGTGTGTGCTTCCCTCCAGGACCACTATATCTCTGTTTCAGTGGTCCCTGTTGGACCCCCTGATGGTGTTCAGTCCCATAAAAAAACAGTGCTATCAGTGAGATCTGCCTCTCTCTCTCTCTCTCTCTCTCAAGACACAAAACACACAATTATCGCCAATTCGCCATATAAATGCTTCTAAAACGTACCTGATAATGATGATGGTTGATTTGAATCCACACCCTGGGTTATAATCCATATATCCAGGCTATAATATTAGTTTTGTAATGGTATTTAGTCCACAAACAAGCCATGATCGCCTTTGCAAAGGTGGGGGTCCCTGGTCGCCTTTCTAACGGAACCAATAAGGGGTCCGCGGGTCCAACGCTTCGCCGACCTCCCAGAGCAGTGCGGAGTTACATAACATTGTAAAATCAATCAATAAGCCGATCATTTGTTACATAAAGTTCACATGATCCAGTTGCAGGGACAAGTGGTCCCTGTCGATGGGGTCTCACAAAGGGGGTCCCCTGGTCTCCAGCCAACACTTAGGGAACCAGGTGGGCGTGGGGGTCCCTGGCCCACGCTCCACCAAAACAAGCATCAACTACAGCCAACAAGCGATCGATCAACTACAGCCTCGCCTCGTTAGCAAACAGCGTCTGCCCTGCTCTTGCCAGGGCAGTGCAGAGGATTTTTTAGGGGCAGGGGGAGACATTTTCTAACATGTGCTAGAATGTGAAAATAGCAGATCTACAAGCTCTACAAGCTCTCAAAGTGTCGCAGAGCGACGTGTTGAGAGATTGCTGATCACCTTGTTGAACAAATGTCATAGCAATCCATTCTAGAGGTGTATTCTAGAAGTGTTATTGCGACCGTCAGGGAGCAGTTTACTATGAAAACCTCCACCGGCCGTCCGTCGGTCGGTCACACGTCACACGTCACACCTTTGCCCTGCTCATATCTCCGCATCAGTATATAGGGCTTGTTTGTTTATTGTATGACATCACGCCACATCATCAGCTGTGGACTCTGTGATGTCATCGTATCGCATCAGTATATAGGGCTTGTTTGTTTATTGTATGACATCACGCCACATCATCAGCTGTGGACTCTGTGATGTCATCGTATCTCCATATATGGCCATCTCCGTATATGGAGATATAAGTCGTCCATGCCCAAGTATGGGTTGGTGAGGTCAGACTTTGTGTGATGCGTAGGTTATCTCAATATATGGAGATTCAACATTCCAGGCAATGCTCTCTTCCCTGGTGAGAATTGCCCCTTTATATAGGGCTTGTTTGTGTATTGTATGACATCACGCCACATCATCAGCTGTGGACTCTGTGATGTCATCGTATCTCCATATATGGCCATCTCCGTATATGGAGATATAAGTCGTCCATGCCCAAGTATGGGCTGGTGAGGTCAGACTTTGTGTGATGCGTAGGTTATCTCCATATATGGAGATTCAACATTCCAGGTGTAACTATGGCTACCCGTATGACGTGAGAGGTGGAGGTTGTGATATTTGTGGAGATAAGCGACCAACGGTCGCTTATCTCCCGATTAGGGAGTCTTACTGGTTGTAAAGACTCATGCCCCCTTTGATGTCAATGTGTGTGTGTGCACCTGTAGGCCTACAGAGCGCAACTAGCATTTACACACAGAAACAGAGAGACAGCGCCCCCAAGTGACTTGTAGCAGACTTGTAGAATACTGTAGCAGTAATAGTATATCAATGTGAACTTGCTGTTTTTGGTCAGACATAGCATATAAAAATATTTTTCTCTGCATTTTTCTAAACAGAAAATTCTAAAAATAATTCCTATTACATAATTACATTAGTACACTTATCTGATAAGTGCCTGACGCCATAAATACAAATATCAACTGAGTTATTCGCTCGAAAAGCCATCAATCACAAAAAGGTCAATATCTCCAGTTCTTTCAATTATAGCTGGATTTTGGTCAAAAATGGCTATTTTGAGATGGCTGCAACTATAGAAAAAAAAAGCTTTTTATTTATTTATTTTATTTTTCGGTGAGACTAGAGTTTGTCCTGTTTCATTTGAGGTTCTGTATGACATTGTCGAAAAAATACAGAATTTAGGAAAAATGTCAATATAAAAAAAATATATCAATTTTTTGGAGCTGTGTGGAACACAAGCTCCCTATACGTGGCCGTGTGTGTAGGTATGTGGGTGGGTATGTGGGTCTGTATGTAGCCTGTATGTAGTAACCCTGGGTGACCAGAGAGGTGCTGTTGAGTCTAGCCTGCCCTGAGCATCAACTGCAATACACACACACACACACACACACACACGCACACACACACACACACACACACACACACACACACACACACACACACACACACACACACACACACACACACACACACACACACACACACACACACACACACACACACACACACACACACAGCTCCACTTCGAACAGAGGTTCGATTTTTATTAAACAAAATGGCAGGAGAGCCATACAGTCAATGTTAAAATGGCGGCCAATGTGTTAATAAAGGATAAAATAAAATAAACATTATGGTCATTCCCAGAAAAAGAAAAAAAAAAACTTTTATGCCCATACATGGAGATTTCTGATGTCATAAATCCCAGGCCGAAAATGAGAATGTTAGGGTACCCCCTTATGCCCATATAGGGAGATCCACAGGCATCAAACCAAGGCCCTAACTCACCAAGGCCCTGCTTGGCATTACTTACGTACGTTTTATGCCCATATATGGAGATTCCTATATTGTCAATATTAAGGACATTATTAAGAATACTAGTCTAGTCGGCGACCTGGCCAACTCGGAACAATGTAAATAGGGAATGAATGCCCCGCCCTTTAATACAAACCCCATTATACCTGTTTTCATAGGACCCGTTTTGACCATCTGTCTGCCTGTGTCCATTTATGCCCATATATGGAGTTATCTGTATCTGTCTGTCTGTATGTCGCTGTCCATTTTATGTCCATATATGGAGATCACTGCAGTTATAGTTCTGGGTCCATTTTATGCCCATATATGGAGATATCTGTCTATCTGCGTCCATTTTATGCCCATATATGGAGTATCTGTCTGTGCCTCCAACTGTGTTGCAGACACAGTGCCGGTTCCCCCTTTAATGCAAACCTCATTATACCTGTTGTCATAGGACCCGTTTTGAACATCTGTTTGCCTGTGTCCATTTATGCCCATATATGGAGATATCTGTATCTGTCTGTCTGCGTCCATTTTATGCCCATATATGGAGATCTTTGACCATCTGTTTGCCTCTGTCCATTTATGTCCATATATGGAGATATCTGTATCTGTCTGTCTGCAATCCATTTTATGCCCATATATGGGGGCATTCATTTTATGCCCATATATGGAGAACGCGCGTGCCCGTGGGACGAACGGTTCTCGAGATACGCGGATTACATACATACATACACACTCACAGAGATTTTTTGTTGACTCATGTGGCGTACGTGATGTCAGAGCCTTTTATGAAGTGATGTCACAATGAGTCAGAGCTTTCGCCGATTTCCTCCGGAACAGCCTGATGTCAACAATCAACCAAATAAACCAACAATCAAATAAGGAGATTCCGAACGTTTCGCGCCGGTTCGGGAAAACCGCGCGTCGGGTCGGGTCGAGACCCGGCACTGCACTCCGTGCCGCGGCGGGGAACGCGCGTGCCGAATCTGAAGCCGGTGGGACGAACGGTTCTCGAGATACACGGATTACAGACACGCAGAGACTTCTCGCATTTATAGAAAGATTATGTTATCAATATTAAGGACATATATGGGCGGCGTGTTCCTCCCTCCTTATCATCAGCGCCCACACCCTAGGTGGGGTTGGCGATAGGGCCTTTCTGTGTGGAGTTTTCATGTTCTCCCCGTGTCTCCTAGGTTTGATACCCTCTCAAAAACATGAACAAACTCCCCCCAGAATGACAACAACTAGAATCATCAGAGAAACGCTGTGGTTGGCCAGATGGCCAAGAATTGGCGCGACCTCGCCCTTGTCGCATGTCACCCTGAGGTCGCAAGTCACCCTGAGGTGTCTTACTAGTTAATATACAGGTGGAGAGATAACATGAGAAAATACTTTATTTGTAGCTTCTGTACAACATTTCCTACACTTTCCCCACCCAACTTTCCCCACATTTGGCATTCTATCAATGCCGCTAGCATACTGTAGAAAAGCATCTGACTGAAGCTATTTGTTACGTTCAATGAAAGGAGCCCAAGGAGGTCTCCATTTTTACGTGATTCTGAATAAACTGTAATAGATTGTGACACATGAGTGGGGGCCCTGGGGGACTAGCATGGCCAATACTGCAGGGTAAAGAAAATAATAATAAACCATTTGGGTTCAGCGCAGGGTGATTTTATGGGATTCATAGACATCAGCATATCAAAATTCAAACTCATCGTTTTAGGAATAGTAAAACAGAAAATGCACCTTGAAGCCTTTCTCCTTTGTTCATCACGTGTAGCTCAGCAGAGTCAAATGACAGCTTGTCAGCTTGTCTGATATCCACTTCCTGTTTGTGGCAGGCCTTTCAATATCCGACAAGTTGAGATTGCTTCATTTTCAAAACCCCACTTTTCAGTAACGGATCTCCGTTTTAAGAGAAATCTCAATGTTCTACCTGTCAGACTCTATTATTTATTCATTCACTTACTTATTCACTTAGTGCCTTTTTTCTTTTATTTCCAAGTGCCTGTGCTATAGGCTGAATCGCCAAAGCATTTCCGACCTCTAGGCACGACGCCACTCATCATCTAGGATCATATTTTCTTGTCAGCATGTAACACAGTCAAGTACCAACGTGTGTGTGTGTGTGTGTGTGTGTGTGTGTGTGTGTGTGTGTGTGTGTGTGTGTGTGTGTGTGTGTGTGTGTTGGCCGCAACTAGCGGCCAATCATAGGAAGTTTTAGTTCCGTATTGGAATCATTTTAAATCGGCGGAACTATGCCCCTGGTCTCCACCAGGCCAGGCGTCCTGGTGGTGCTACTGTAATAGGTCAATGTAAAAAGGGTGACATATGTTCTTCACCTTAGACCTTTCATGGCAATCGGACACTGCAAGCATGATTTGAGGCATTGTGTTCCAAAAATGTGTTTTGCTAAAGTCTACCTGCTGGTGGCGCTATAACAGGCCAATGTGAAAAGGGTAGCATTTGTTCCTTGACATAGTGGAAATATGTGTGGCAAATTTCACGGTAATCGCAAGCTGCGTTGATGATTTGAGGCATTTTGTTCAAAAACGGAGCAATCCTGCAAACTTTGGAAGCTAATATTAGCCAATCAGGATGGAATATGAAATATCAGACGGATCAGACTTGATCACATGACTATAGAGATACTGTGTACTGATTTGTGTTATTTTTGGAGGAAATCTGAAGGAGTAATATCCAAAAATGTGTTTTACACAAGTCGGCCCAAAGGTGGCGCTATAAAAGGCTTATGTGAAAAATGCAGGGAAAGGGTTTTTCCTTGGCCTCTAGGGAGTGCGCTTACAAAGTTTGAAACTGATCGGTTGAGTTATAGGTAAAACCACAAATTGGCCTGTTATAGCGCCACCATGAGGCTGATTTAAAAATAATTAAGTGGCATTTCTTCCTCGGCCTAGCGGTAACGTGTGTGTGGGATTTCATGATAATTGCACTTTGCGTTTGTGATTTGAGGCATTTGGTTCAAAACGGCTCAATCCTACAAACTTTGGAAGACAATCTTAGCCAATCAGGATGGAATATGCTAAATCGGACATATCCATGTTGATCACATGACTGTCGAGATACTGCCTACCGATTTGTAGGATTTTTGGACAAAATCTGTAAGAGTAGTGTACAGAAATGTGTTTTGCAAACATTGGCCTCATGGTGGCGCTAGAACAGGGCCATTTGAAAAATGTGGGTCAGAGGTTCTGAATTGGCATCCAGGGAGTGTGTGTGCTCATTTTGGCAGCGACCGGGCTAACGGCGACTGAGATTAGGTGGTAACGAACTGCGAGGACACACACACGGACACACACTTTGGAAGCCAATCTTAGCCAATCAGGATGGAATATGCTAAATCGGACAAATCCATGTCGATCACATGACTGTCGAGATACTGCCTACCGATTTGTAGGATTTTTGGACAAAATCTGTAAGAGTAGTGTACAGAAATGTGTTTTGCAAACATCGGCCTCATGGTGGCGCTAGAACAGGCCCATTTGAAAAATGTGGGTCAGAGGTTCTGAATTGGCATCCAGGGAGTGTGTGTGCTCATTTTGGCAGCGACCGGGCCAACGGCGACTGAGATTAGGTAACAAACTGCGAGGACACTCGCGAGGACACACACATGGACACAAGGACGCACGCACGGACGGACGAACGAAGAGGAAAACATTCTCTCCCCCATGCCTTCGGCTGGTGGAGAGTCTGGAGACAACAAAGCAGTGGCTACTAATACTATAGACTGGTAGAACATCTGCAGCAGCCTGTAAAGTGGCAAAGAATCCAGACAGACCCTACATGAAGCACCAGGACTCGATTCACACTCTGTCCCATAGCATTTCCTATTGCCTCGCCACAACGATGTGACATCAAGCCCAAGGCAATCAGTGACTCAGTCTGTGACTATTATGGGTTGTCACACTACTAAATCACACCATAGAGCAGGGGTCTTCAACAGGGGGTCCGGGACCCCTAGGTTGTCCTCAGAGTTACTACAGGGGGTCCTCCAAATCTTTCTCCTTTTTTATATTAACCACTTGAATATTGAATATTACTTGAGTATTTCCAGTTTTCAGTTCTTTTTACTTCTACTCCACTACATCTCGGATCCAATTATTGTACTTTTACTCCACTACAATTATTTGAAAAGTTTAGTTAATATTTTATTTGTATTTTTATTATATAATAAAACATACATTAATCCTCTTTAGCCCTATTTTATATCTAGGCTATTTGAAAATTGCCGATCTACAAGCTCACAACGTGTTGCATTGCGACACGTGACACACAATTGTGTACCTTTACTTTTGGTACTTTGTATATTTTGATGCCAATACTTTTGTTTTTGTACTTTACTCAAGTACATTTTGAATTCTGGACTTTTACTTGTAACAGTGTAAAATACAGAGTATTTCTACATTGCAGTATTGATAGTTTTACTTAAGTAAAACATGCGAGTACTTTTCCCATCACTGCACGCATCAACCTGCATCCTCCAATCCTTCTTCACTCCTTTGAACAAGTTCACTTTGAATGCTAATCTGTTTACAGGTGAATAATGGCAATAATAAACATGCATTCATACATAAACATGCAAACACACTCAGATCCACATACTGTATACAAAGCCACAAACACTCCCCACATTTCTCTCTCCCTGAGCCTGGTAAAGGTCACAAGCTGACTGAAAAGTCCACAAGTCGCTCCAAGATATTGAAATGAAACACTCATTCTTCTCTGTTGCCGCACATCAGCCAAACACTCGTACTCGCATACATGCTTGTGAGTGCGTGCACATGCACGCACACACACACACACACACACACACACACACACACACACACACACACACACACACACACACACACACACACACACACACACACACACACACACACACACACACACACACACACACACCTCGTCAAAACAGGCCCCCACCCCAGCTCCCAGCATGCATGTGTGCCCGGCAGCCCTCACTCCAATCGGCATGTGTGTTCTATCCTCGACTCAATTTGTCCGCTAACTAAAGGTCAAGCGAAGTGTGCTTTACTGAGGACTCGGTATTCCAGAGCTCATTTGCCTGCCTCTCCATCTGCCCCACAGCCCACATGTTGAGGGCAGCAAATAAGGGGGGGAGGGGGGGGGAGTGTGTGTGTAAGGGGGGGGGGGGAGAGGAGGAGCACAAGTAGGCTCAGAAATAGAGAGAGATGCTTGTTTAAAAGGCAGAGACAGAGGGTAAAATGGATGTGAGAACCAACGAGGTAAAGAAAGATGAGAGGATATGAGGAAAGGGATGCGTCGGGGGGTCGGGTCAAGAGCTGCCCAGAGGGGGGAGAGGGGGGGGGGGGGGAGAAAGCGAGAGAGACAGAGAGAGAGAGAGAGAGAGAGAGAGAGAGAGAGATTTCCATGTAGGTGCATGAGGAGAATGAACATTATGAGAAGCCCATCATCTGCATATGTTCCGAGTTATCCAATCCTCTGAGGTACTGACCCCTTTAACCTTTCATAGTAAACATCACTGAGCTGCAGTTAGAATCACACATCCATATCAGAGACACAGACAGACATACACGGAAACCCAATTAACCAGAACAATCCTGTGCCCTGTGCTTTGCTAAGTGGTGACTGGCATGTTAGCCTGACAAAGACGAGGAATTGTCACTGCTCAGATTGGATTCTGTCAACTCATATTAAGGAATTCTTAGATTTCTTTGTTGATTAGGTTTTCCCCACACATTGCTCACACTCGAAAATAAAAAGCTGCTCTGTCAGTACAGCTAAAATTACCTCTTTAAATGTGATTGACAAGCTATAAAGGTATAGCACAGTGGTGGCACTTGACAAATACAAATTATTAATGTAACAAAATGTCAGACATTATTTCAAATTCTACTTAGACAGCTGAAATGAGTAAGCCTTGTGACCTTGAAACCAAGCCAGATCTCATTGCTGTCTGTCATCAACTGTCTGTCATTCTATTTTTTTTTTAAAGGATCTAAATTTGAAACAAGCCATAGGCTTTCTTGGGCGTATCCTTTTAGTTGACCGTGTACCAGTGAACTGTACTGTCATGAAACTGTACCTTTTCCTATGCAAACTTCTTTGGTTGCATAAAGTATTGACAATTTTAAAAAAATAACACACTTTTAAAAACGCAGAAGTGGATACAGTAAACAGAAAAAAAAAACTACGGCTTGTTTCCATTGCAGTCCATACTGTACCTGTTTGTGTAAAATTGCACTCATGGAATGAATCACACTCAAAGTACCCTGGCCAAGTAAATAAAGCTCAACACAATAGATGACACTTTGTCCTTGCAGCATACCCGTAAAGCTTGTGGTAATGAGGTCAGAGGTTAGAGAGAAGTAGGATGGCTAAATGGTTAGACCACTAAATAAACACTTCATTCTGGAAATGGAATGAGGGCTACCTGTATCTCCACAACACAACACTCTTCATCCTTATTGCAACTGGTAAAAGTGGCTCAGGAACTACAGTGGCTTTATTTTTCTATCCCCAGCTCCTCTTGGCTTGGCGTCAGTGTCCTTGAGCAAGACACTAAACCCTAACAGCTCCTGGCGACCAGCAGGTTGGTGCTTAGCATGGTTGCCTCCGCCACCAGTTTGTGAATGTGTCTGCAGGGGCGTCACACCCAATGCTGGGCCCTGGGTACAAGGATTCACTGCGGGCCCCCCATGAATGTTCTTCATAGCGGGAGGGGGTTTAACCCATTTAGACTGGGAACGCATCATTACGCATTAGTTTGTGCTTTAACTACTTGAAAAATAGCAGATCTACAAGCTCACAACGTGAGCTTGTAGATCTGCTATTTTTGAAAAATCTTTAAAATGTGTCTAAATGTGCTAAATGTGTTAAAATTTGAGTAACAAATGTTCGCTTAAATAATACATATATTCAAAGATCTGCATATATTTTCACGACGTCCCTAGTAACTCAGTCCCACCCCCCCCCCCCACCCTTATCAAAAGTATTCTGAGGCACCCTGGACTGGTGTTACTGGGCACCCTAGTTCACTATGAGAAACCCAGCTGTTATGATGTAGAGAGTACTAGAGACACTGATGGCTCATTGGAGATGTGTGGCACACAAGCCATAGTCAGCCAGACCTGCCGGATTTCAGCCGGAGTTGGGCCAGAACAGCCGGATTTGGGCCAAACCTGTTTGCTATGTGGGTTCTCTGGCCGTTGTTGCATGCATTTGGTGGTCACTGTTAGTGTGTTGGTGCAGGGGTATGGGGAGCACTGTATAACGGACGTAGGCTACTATGTGCTCGTGTAGCCTACAAGTTGGAGCGCTCCTGTTCTTGGGAGCGTGTGTGTCTGGGGCTCGCGCTGTCTGCAGATGTGCTATTTCAACGCCTCGGTATTTGATGCGCGCGGCGCCGTCAGCGGTGATATTGTGGTTGTCTGCTGCAAAAATCTCTGCCGTTTTGTCTGTCTCATACATAGTTATATGGGGTCTCATACTATGACTAGCCCTGCTGCTAGCCGCATCTGACTGTTGTCAGCGCATTCGCACCAAATTCTGGGCCGTGGGTACAAGTATTCACTGCGGGCCCCCCATGAATGTTCTTCATAGCGGGAGGGGGTTTAACCCATTTAGACTGGAAACGCATCATTACGCATTAGTTTGTGCTTTAACTACTTGAAAAATAGCAGATCTACAAGCTATCTGCTATTTTTGAAAAATCTTTAAAATGTGTCTAAAGGTGCTAAATGTGTTAAAATTTGAGTAACAAATGTTCGCTTAAATAATACATATATTCAAAGATCTGCATATATTTTCACGACGGCCCTAGTAACTCAGTACCACCCCCCCCCCCCCCCCCCCCCCACCACCCTTATCAAAAGTATTCTGAGGCACCCTGGACTGGTGTTATTGGGCACCCTAGTTCACTATGAGAAACCCAGCTGTTATGATGTAGAGAGTACTAGAGACACTGATGGCTCATTGGAGATGTGTGGCACACAAGCCATAGTCAGCCAGACCTGCCGGATTTCAGCCGGAGTTGGGCCAGAACAGCCGGATTTGGGCCAAACCTGTTTGCTATGTGGGTTTTCTGGCCGTTGTTGCATGCATTTGGTGGTCACTGTTAGTGTGTTGGTGCGGGGGTATGGGGAGCACTGTATAACGGACGTAGGCTACTATGTGCTCGTGTAGCCTACAAGTTGGAGCGCTCCTGTTCTTGGGAGTGTGTGTGTCTGGGGCTCGTGCTGTCTACAGATGTGCCGTTTCAACGCCTCAGTATTTTTTCGCTTCCTCACTCTCTATACTACGGAGCGCACCGAGGCTCAAACATCAGCTGCGTTAATCGCACGTTAAAAAAATTATCGGCATTAAAAGGATTGTGAGTTAACTAGTTAATAGCGCGCTAAATTCGACACACGACAGGTATAATATATATATATATATATATATATATATATATATATATATATATATTTTTTTTTTTTTTTTAACTACGAGAAGAATGAAGGCATGCTTTGGGCACAGGCAGTACTCAGCTACCCTTAAATCTTGAAGTCACCATGATTTATCCGTTTCAATAATTATCTTTCAGGTAAATGCCAAGGAAAAAAAGGAAGAAAGACATGGACACACATATCCACAAGCAGGGCCTTAAGATATCAGTTTGCCTTTGTGCAGGGATGAGTAGTCAGGGCTGCCCTTATCAATGCCTGATGATAATAAAGAAGGTGGGAAGCTTTTCTCTCACAAGGAGAGGCTGATAACAAAGAATGTTCTGGACTGTCTGAGATACTGGGCTGCAACCCTCTCTCTCTCTTGCCCTTCCACTCCTCCTCTCGTCTGTTCCCTTTGTTGTTTGAGAGACACACAAGATTGTATTTCAGAGGACAAGGCCAGCACAAGACAGGTGATACTGCATGTGCTCCCAGGTAAGGAAGGTCATGTTGTATTAGAGAGAGAGAGCGAGAGAGAGAGAGAGAGAGAGAGAGAGAGAGAGAGAGAGAGAGAGAGAGAGAGAGAGAGAGAGAGAGAGAGAGAGAGACACAGAGAGAGAGAGAGAGAGAGAGAGACAGACAGACAGACAGACAGACAGACAGACAGACAGACAGACAGACAGACAGACAGACAGACAGACAGACAGACAGACAGAAAACAATGACTATCTTTTACAGTTTTATAAGATCCAAGAATGTGGGCAAACATTCAATATATATTTTTAATCCGCCTAAGAATATATGTCTTTTTTTTGTTTGTGTTGTGTTTGAGTTAAGTATCTATATTTTTTTCTTTAGCACTCTTAGCATTTTATATTGAATACAAAGCAAGTCAACAGCGAACAGCAGTCCATTCAGTGATTAACTCATTGACTGCGCCGCCACGAGTTTCCCGAGTTATTCCCGTTGTCTGAGGCTGCGTCGCCCGAGTTTCACGAGTTGGGGCTGTTTTCAAGGTTTATGCAAAAGTACACTTTCCTCTAGCCTGTGACAAAATGTCATGTTGCTATGATAAAAGGGTGGTTAAAAATCACACATCAAAGTCAGCTTGTTTGAAAACAAAGGAGAAATCGACCTCCCCATGAACCCAAAGTGAACTCATTTATCAGGACACGGCTCCGCCGACACAGTGCGGCGCGGCCGCAGCAGTGGTGGTGTCAGACAATGAAAACAAAACAAGCAGATCTTCAAGCAGACCATTCTGCATGAATCAAAAACATTTTCACTTGAAAAGCTGTGACCTGCTGCACTGAGTCACCCTAACCCACACACAGCTCCATATACACGCAAAAAAGTTCAAAGTCTCTACAACAAAGGTTTACCAAAACAGCAAGACAACAATGGCTACATCAGAGCCTCGTAGCAACCGCCCGGCCTCTCAGGCCTCTCTATACCAAAACAAGCCAACACAAACACATCAACAACACAGCAACACCTCCCCGATGAAAGCATTCACAAATCAACACTCAAAATGTTATAAAAGTTTCAACATGAACTTACCTCAGTGTGAGGAGGAGAGCGTTGGTGTAACACACACATACAGAGAGAGAGACAGACAGATAATTCCAGTGCCGTTTAGTGTCCAGTAGATCAGTAATCCTATAGTTTCATTCGTGTAGTTTTCTTTTTTCGTTGTTTGTGAGCGGGTTTCATGCCCACACCGCGGAAGCCTAAGGCCCCGGCCGGGCGCAGCAAGCGCCCGACGGCTAGCCATGGTTCGCCGGTCGCCTCTGGTTCTGGTTCCCGTCGCGAACCAGCCCGATCCTGCACTGGACGCGGGCGAGGTATAGGGCCTCCATCGAACCCCGGTCAGACCACCATGGATTCCTTTCTAATCGCCAATTTGCCCCGTCCGGAGACGGATACGGAGTACGAGACGGAGGAAGAAGAGGCGGCGTCGCCGTCCCAACAACACACACCGCGGGCAGACACGGCTCCACTGCCCGCACTCCTCACGCCGGAATCGGTGGCTCGCCGTCCCGCGAGGCCACGCGAAGAACGCTCTGCCATGCCCATGTCGCCGAGAGATAATATCGAGACTCACTATCTCTCCCAGTCCCAGAGTGAGATGTATGTATTATCCTAATCCATATCATTGATCCATTCAAAAACAGCAGATAGCAGTCAGTGCAAGTTCACAGCGCATCACTTCGTAGCCTACTTTCCTGAGCTAACTTTCGCTAAATTATTCACTCAATCAAATGATGAGGTCCGTGTCCGAGGACTTCTCCTCTCCGATGCAGATGATGTCATCGGCAGCACTGGTGATTTTGAGTGGCACCCCCCGGAGAGCAAAGATGACTCTTTCTTTGCGCGTAAGTTGTGCACATGCAGCACACATTGCGCGCGTGCACACACACACACACACACACACACACACACACACACACACACACACACACACACACACACACACACACACACACACACACACACACACACACACACACATGGAAACAGAACTTTTCATTCAATTTGAGGAGTAAATCATTTATTTTATTTTGGTATGCGTTTTCAGAAGCTGATCAAGGAAGTGCTTCTCTGTCAGGCACTGGGACACAGAGACCTTCAAGCAAAGGAACAGGCAAAGGTAAGATAAAAATAATGATATTTTATATATATATATGTGTGTATATATATATATATGTGTGTATATGTATATATATATATATATATATATATATATATATATATATATATATATATATACACACATCTCGGACACGGACCTGTACACATCATTTGATTTTGGTGCAGCCTCTTCTTCCTCCGTCTCGTACTCCGTATCCGTCTCCGGACGGGGCAAATTGGCGATTAGAAAGGCATCCATGGTGGTCTGACCAGGACCGGGGTTCGATGGAGGCCCTCTAGCCCCTCTACCTCGCCCGCGTCCAGGGCAGGATCGGGCTGGTTCGCGACGGGAACTAGAACTAGAGGCGACCGGTGAACCATGGCTAGCCGTCGGGCGCTTGCTGTGCCCGGCCGGGGCCTTAGGCTTCCGTGGTGAGGGCATGAAACCCGCTCACAAACAACGAAAAAAGAAAAAGAAAACTACACGAATGAAACTATAGGATTACTGATCTACTGACACTAAACGGCACTGGAATTATCTGTCTCTCTCTCTCTGTGTGTGTGTTACACCAACGCTCTCCTCATCACACTGAGGTAAGTTCATGTTGAAACTTTTATAACATTTTGAGTGTTGATTTGTCAATGCTTTCATCTGGGAGGTGTTGCTGTGTTGTTGATGTGTTTGTGTTGGCTTGAGCTTCACCGAAGCCATTGTCGAAGCCTGGTGCACCCCGCGACCCACCCAACCCCTCTGGCCCGATTCTCGGACTGTGAGGAGGTCAGCCCATGTCCCTGAAAAGATACCGCCCAGACCACGAAGGAGAAACCCTACAAGGGTCTGCTACATCTGCAGCAAAATACACAAGAAAAGGAGTGAGACCTCATTCTACTGCCATCTGTGTCTTGTGCCTTTGCACAGGAGGCTTTGTTTCGAACGGTACCACGCAGAGATTGACTATGAGCATGCAAGCGGTGCTCGACGTCGATGATAGACAGACACATTTTGATGACATGAGTGTAGACATACTGTGTACCGATTTGCGTGATTTTAGGGCAAATTCTGTAGGAGCAGTGTCCAAAAATGTGTTTGAAAAAATCGGCCTGATGGTGGCGCTATATGGGACAGATCCATTTTGATGACATGAGTGTAGACATACTGTGTAGCGATTTGCGTGATTTTAGGGCAAAATCTGTAGGAGTAGTGTCCAAAAATGTGTTTTGAAAAATTGGCCTGAAGGTGGCGCTAAATGAGAGCTCCATGTTGATGACATCAGTGTAGAGCAAGTATGTACCGATTTGCGTGATTTTAGGGCAAAATTTGTAGGAGCAGTGTCCAAAAATGTGTTTTGCAAGAATCGGCCTCAAGGTGGCGCTAGAAGAGGGGCATGTGAGAATTGATGGGTGGAGGTTGTAGTTTGGCAGGCAAGGAGTGTGTGTGCAAAATTTGGCATGGATCTGGGCAACGGTTGCGGAGATACGATGTGACGTGCAAAAGTGTGACGTGTGACGGACGGACAGACAATGTGCCCATTACACTGTAAGAAAATATTGTTTTGTTTCAGATCATAAAGTAAGCATCTCATGTAATAAATAAAGAGCTGTGAGTAAAAAAAATTAGTTGTTTGCTTGAAAAGAGACCATTCACAAAAACGTATTTTTCTCCAGTTGTTATTCTGAGAGGGCTTGGTTTTGGTGAAACAAGGGTTTTCAAATGGCTATAACTAAAGAAGTGTACATGATAAAAACATAATTATTTTTTCTGTGGAAACTAGAAGTTATCCTCTTTCCTCTGGGCCATGGCATGACATAGTCATCATTAGACAGAATAAAAAAAAAAATGGTAAACATGGTAAGAAATCAAGAAATGCTTGGCAACCTAGCTTGATAGTTCACTTTTAATGGTGGCAGTCAATGAGTTAATAACAATGCTATCAGACGGATATTGATTCACCACGGTGACAACGTACAACACAAAATTGTAATACCCATTTAACAGGTATCTGGTGAAGAAAAATAACTCAAATAAAAAATGTGAAGGCTGCCTGTATTTCAACTGTGTGTAATTATGAGGGCCAGACTGGTCAAAGGAAATAAAATAAAGCCCAGGTGAAAATAGCAATAAGGCAACCTGGCACTTTAGATTAGACCTAAGGCTAGGAGGTGAAGAAATCAACCAACTACACTCTTACACACCTACCCACCCACGCGCGCACGCACACAGTTGAAGGGGTCCGTTCGACAGTATTTTTTTAAGTAAGCTATGGTATATGGCCAATATGGGTATGAACAGGTATCACGATAATGTCCTTTCTGTGACTAGCTGTACTGCTCATGCTTTCATGAATTGATGTAATGAATTAGGGCTGGGTAATATATCGATTTTATATCAATATTGTGACATGAATAGAAATCTTCAGATTTTGGATATTGTCATTTGATATAGCATAACTCAACAAAAAATGTATTATATTTATTTTCAAATGACCGAAGCCAACCAAAGTGTTGCATACAGTAAGTGTCCTCTTTACCTGGTTTTAATCAATGTAGCCTTATTTTATACTTTCAGAAATTGTAGAAAATGTATATTATCATCACAATATTGATAGAGGTATTTTGTCATCCACTGATAAAATCTGCATGCACACTTGCAGCACACAAGACACGACACAATTGCCATGTGAAATGAGGCAGCCAACGATGGCAGCACATTGTCTTATCACGTGACCCCGGCCCTCCACCTACAGTACCTCTCCTTGGAGCAGACACACTTGAGCATGCAAAGAATTCTAACCGACACTCGGAATGAAGGAAGCATCCTCAATGTGCTATCATGATGGCAGAAAGTAAATCTGCATTCACAAACCATAACGGAGCAGAGATCTTTGAACTTGTGCAGTTCAGAATAGAACTGGAGAGTCTAGACAGGGTCTAGACAAGGTGACCAGGGTTCTACACTGTGAAATCCAGTCTGTCAATTTAAGTGCGGGAGTACACTCTCTGAGTTGCAAATGGATGAATTAACAATTCGTTTTTATTGGAGGTCACCTGTTTTTTCCCCTCTCTCGCTCTTTCCCTCCCTCCCGGGGAATGTATGCAGCTTGGAGACCTGGGAGGCCGTCTACAATCAACATGGTGAGAGCTAGTTTATGTAAGCAATGCATAGTTACACTTCAGCAGTACTAGTAATAAAACAATTCATGCAAAACGATATAGTAATTTATAAAGGCTCAATTGTGTCACTGTATGGCACGCACATGGTTCAGTTCATTCTTCCAGTTGTATAGAAGGGACAGGTACACAAACCACCTGTTGCCTTTTTATGGTTATTACACCTGACTAGCAAGTTTACAATTAAGCATTTAGTCTGTACACCTCACAGCTGGAGAGTGTGAAAAGCTGACATGGGAGATGACCTCAAGAGGCAGCTGTTCGTAGCTACAGAGGAGCTGCTGTATGGGGCCCAGATATAGCTTACAGTACAGAAGGCAACGGCACAGGATGGAGTTTTCACAAAAATGCTACGAATGGCACTTGGTGTCACATGGGCGGACTACATCAGCTATGTGTGAATCAAAACACCGTTCCAGTTCCGCGGGTGGGGCGCTTGTTTTCGGTGGAGATGACGGAGGCGTGCCGTCTCAGGTGACTTTGAGCCACGCGAGACACCGCCGAGCGAGCGGTAGCGATCGAGTCGCCGTGTCGAGCGGTGTGAAGGTCGCATTAGATATAGTAAACCAGGGGGCCCGAATAGTAAATCTTTGTCCCCCCGACTTTCCGTACCTCTGCACGGTCCAAGGGAACACAGAGGAGCGTTCCCTACCTACGGCCACCTCCCACGAGTCACAGACAAGGTTCAGAGTTCTGAAGGTTCTGAGAAGGATGAAGCTGGCTAGGCACTGTGTCATGCGCACCTGGAACTGGTGGCAAGCAAACTGACACTGTGGGAGCCAACCCAAGGTAGGAAGGAAAAGAGGCGCACCACCTATGTAGTGTGGCAGCGGAGCTAATAACACTGCAGAGTGCAAGACTCTGATGTGAGAAGGAGGGTAGTGATTCAGGAGTCCAGAGTTGGTGTTAGCTAGTCTGCACACTTGCATCGCATTTGATCAATAAGGTTCATAGGTGTGGTATTTTGAGGCAGTGATTTGAAATGTCAAAGAATCACGTCATTGCACTGTGTGTAGTGTTTTGCAATTGTAAGGCTGAGAATGTGCTTGTAATTGGGCAGATTAGCTTTTGCTCCATGAGTGTCAGGTTTCACTAACTTTGAAAAACTAATGTCCTTCTGAGAGAAAGAAAGAAGGCAGCTCCTCTTCCCTGGGCAGAGCATTCCATCTACTGTACTACAAAATCCTAAGTATTCGTTTGAACACAGAATGTAACTGTACATTTGTATTGTGTTACGCTGATGCCTGCAGCTACACCTGTTACAATACAGAGCACCACTCTGTGTGTGTGTGTGTGTGTGTGTGTGTGTGTGTGTGTGTGTGTGTGTGTGTGTGTGTGTGTGTGTGTGTGTGTGTGTGTGTGTGTGTGTGTGTGTGTGGGCTTGCAAAGCTATCTTTGTGGGGACCTCATGTCCCCACAAAGATAGTATAATCCAGGGAAAAAAACGTGTGGGGACAAATTAATACGTCCCCACAAGGTCTTTGGGGGTTAGGTTAAGGGTTAGGGTTAGGGTTTAGGGTTAGGGTTAAAATGAATGGAATGTCCCCACAAAGATAGTAGACTATGTGTAATGTCCCCACAAAGTAGCAATTGCAAACCTGTGTGTGTGTGTGTGTGTGTGTGTGTGTGTGTGTGTGTGTGTGTGTGTGTGTGTGTGTGTGTGTGTGTGTGTGTGTGTGTGTGTGTGTGTGTGTGTGTGTGGGTGTGTGTGTGTGTGTGTGTGTGCTTTCCCAGTACACCCAGTGATTAAGAAAATGAAGACACAGCAAGACAAACCTGCACAATGTAGGCTGTAATGTGCACTCCCCTCCCGTCACACTTTCCCTCTTATTAACTCCCTCCCTCTGACAAACTTTCCTCCACTTCTCTCTTCCTATCTCTGTACCCTGGATTCTCCCCCTCCCATCCCTCCACCCCTCCCAGCCTTCCCTCCCTCGTCAGTGCTTCTGTTAGTGAATGTCATTAAGCATTGAGGAGGGTCCTCTGGAGGAAGCCAGTGACACACAGCAAAACACAGAACGCACGCAGCAACACGGCAACGTGGTAACAGAGCCCAGTGTGGGGCTGCTACGGCTCACTGCAAGGCAACAAACCAAACACCTCGATTCGGGAATGCAGAGTGCATGCATATACACTGTGCACTGCTCGCACATGCACGCGCACGCACACACGCTCACACACAGAGACACACATACACCCACGCACGCATGGAAGAAACTGCAGTACAATGACTTGAAAATGTCAAAACAGTTACCTTGCGAGGTTCGGCTGGCTAGATGTCTCCCGCGTCTCCCATTCAGGTGCTTCCCTTTCTAGCCTGCTCTCTCAATTGGAGGGGATAAATACCCAGTTAAATGGGTTTCCTCTGTATTCTGTTGCTGCCGCTGTCTCCCCAGACTAGCTACATTACCGGGGAGCACAGGACACCTGCCTGCTTGTTTACCTGACTGCCTGCCTACCTGCGAGCCTGAGTACCTGCTTACTTGTGTAACTACCTGGCGGTTTGCCTGCCCGTGTTTTGCTAACTGCCTGTGTCTCTGCCTCTTCACCTGTTTAACTGCCTGCCTCCATGGTTACTTTCCCTGCCGCTCTGGTTATTTATGCATGAACTGTTATGACTGCCTTGCTGTGTGTCTAGTCTACCCCTTCAACTACATGTGTCCTTGATTCCTTCCTTGTGTACAGACATTAGCATGGCCCTTCCTCCTTTTCTCACCTATACTCATCTAACCTGTTCTACAGTGAAAGCCTGTTTATGTGTGCATGCATGTATAGGCCTTTGTTCCCGCTGTACGTGTGTGTGTGTGTGTGTGTGTGTGTGTGTGTGTGTCTTGCAATGGGCCTGGTCTTCAAGATATGCCAGACAACAGAGACGCCCATGTACAGTAGCTGTCAAAACTACTTCAATAACGTAAAAGACGCACGCACGCGCACACACACACACACACACACACACACACACACACACACACACACACACACACACACACACACACACACACACACACACACACACACACACACACACACACACACACACTTTGCTTTTTTTGATTAGCTTATTAGTCCTGCAAGGGAAATGCAGTTTTCGGCTTCACCCAGCTGATGGCTGCTAATATGTTGTTGGGAACTAGGTCAGAGGCGCTCCCTCTGGTGTTTTGCCCCATGGGCATCTTTCACTCTAGAGTAGTTAGACAGGTAAAGAGTGCATTGACATCAAATTTCCCTTACATGTACAGTACTTCTGACAAAGAAGAGTAAAAAAGAAAAACATAAGCATTACATTTCCATGACATGAGTTAGCATTGTTCCAGTACTGATCCAATCCAATGGCTAACTACTGCTGAGCAAGATAATACTTATGCTTCCAACTCACTGTTTGGTTTCAGTCGGGGATGTTAACAATGGTAGCATGACATAATTGGGGTCTTACATGAATTGAAATGATAAATGGATGGTTATTTATATGCAGAATCATGCAGTCTGACTTTTTTCTCCGATACAAGGTGCTACAAACTAATTGCCCCTAGTGGGATTAATAAAGTTGTTTGAAGTTTGAAGTTGAACGTCCCTTACGCCTGAGCTCATTAATGGCCAAAGTTATTCATATCATATGATAAAAAAATAAAAAATAAAAACTGTAAAACACTTATAAATCACAAGATACTGTAAATGTATTTTATAATTTCTGGAAAAGGTGATAATTTGGACATACCAGCCGTAAAGCTTTAATTCTACACATAAAATAAAGCAATACACTCAGCATTATTATCCTGCAAAACCATAAAAAAGACAGAAAAAATCCCATTCCCCTCCATCGCTTAGCCTCTCTAAAAGAGGTTGCTGTGTGTTTGTTGAGGTATCAAATTGGTGGATTAGCTAGTAATACAACCAATTTAAGAATTCTCTGGGGAATCGTGATTCCTTCTATCACACCTGGGTTCTTTCATTTACTATACCATCATAGCCCTCTCAAACTATAGAAAGTGAGCGTAAGGCGGAGTTTCGCTCCAGATGACGTATTTCCCGTCGCCATCCTCGAGGGACGTCACTTATAATAATAATAATAAGTGCACTACAACGTTTACACAACCTCCATGACGATCCTATTACTGTATGTATTGAGATAGATTGTTGTAGGCTACAACAGTTACCATCAAAATAAACCATATCAAAGTGTGCGGGACATTTCTCTCTCAAAATAACAACTTTTCTAGTGTTATTTCTTATCCTGGTAAACATCATGGGTCTGTCCCTTGTTCAGCCATGTCAGATATATTTTCTCTTTAAACAAAACCGTTTGCTCAATCTCATTGTAGGCTATATCCTATAATATATTCAATAGATATATTTTTATGACAGATTTACTGGCCTGCCTCAACCTCCCGTGTAATATGTATTAGCCTAGACACTTCAGTCAACTCTGCCACTTTACGCAGATCATCTGAGAGAGAACATTGTGGTCAAGCAAGGATCACTTTGTATTGAGAGAGAGAGGTGCGCTTTCTCTAATTATCCAACAGAAGAGAGAGAGAGAGAGAGAGAGAGAGAGAGAGAGAGAGAGAGAGAGAGACA
Source organism: Nannobrachium achirus (assembly GCF_963921795.1). Classification (NCBI taxonomy): domain Eukaryota; kingdom Metazoa; phylum Chordata; class Actinopteri; order Myctophiformes; family Myctophidae; genus Nannobrachium; species Nannobrachium achirus. The sequence goes on along the minus strand of NC_137810.1, from coordinate 22,219,014 downwards.
TGCTCAAGCCTATAATATATTAAATAGAAATGTGTTATGCCAAATTACAAAACCAAACCCGAGTGGCCCCGTAATGGTCTTGTCCATTTCCGTCCCGTTCTGATTCCTTTTTTTTTTTTTTTTTTTTTAGACTTGTGACATTGTCCTGAAATCCGTTTATTTCCGAGGTTCAGAGAGACCCGAGCATTTAGCTTATTATTAGGCTATTAAAAGTCCATGCGTGCCTCTGCCTTTCATGTGGTGAGGTCTACTCAATCTAACATACTGTCTGCAGCTGTGTGAACTGATTGACAGGCACTGTCAGAAGTCAGAGCGGTGTAAACTTTATCATAAATGTAGACTTATTATTGTCAATGCTGCTGGTTGCCTAGGAATCTATAATATTAACATTGAAACAAAAGCCAGGGAGAAAGGAATGCTTTTAGGCTATTTTCTATCTACAGAGGTAAGTCATTTTCCGTTTAGAGAGAGAAAGAGAGAGAGAAATGGTCGAGTGAGCTTCACTTTGTATTGTAAAACGGGACCTGTGTTGCATTGCCGATTAAAATATAATCTCTTTAGGCCTAAGCCTATTTATTAAATCACAATCGAATGTTGTTTACTTGCATAATGGGGACATTTTTTTTTAATTGTAGGCTATTTTATATGTAGTCACTGGAAAATGTTTCAACATCTGATCTCTCAGTACTGTTGCTTCAATTTTTTTTTTTTTTTTTTTTTTTTTTACTGGTCCCCCTCGGCAATGGCGCTGGTTTTGTAGGCCGATAACTCCAAATCGGCCTACAAAACGTCATACGCACAAAATACGCACAAAACGTCATACGCACGTTCCCTAGGCCTTGTCAGACCTTGTCAGACCTAGACCTTGTCAGTGGAATTGTACTAGGGGACAGATTTGGTCCAAGTTTACTTTAGATCAGCTACTAATATATATATAAAAAAATAAAAAATAAAAAACCCTCTGCAACAGGAAATAAACTTGGACCCATTTACAATGTTTATGTTTAGCAGTGTAAAAGAGGTCTATACCTCTCACCGGTTGTTTACAATGCACTTGTTAATGTTCAGATGTTTAGGTGCAATCTGCCTGTTGAACATTAACTTGCACATAAACATTATGGCCTCAGCCTCCTTTCTGCTTATCACTGACTTTATATTGTGTTTCACTGCGGAACATAACCACCTAAACCCGCAGGCCCTGTAGCAAACTGGGCCTGAGTTAGCTCTATACTTGGATCACTTTTCTTTACATCTATACCAAATCTCTTCCCTCCACAATAATCTACAAGCTTTATGACACGTTGTGAGCTTGTTCCCCCCCAGAATTTGGATACTGGGATTCAAGTGGTAATGAAGCATTAAGAAACACTTGGAATCGAATGAGAGATCGAAAGAAAGACACGACTTCATAGTTCTACGTCATTTCACTTCATACCCGTTTGTTTTAGCACAAAGTATTGTTGAATTCTGGTGGAAACCTTGTGACCTTTAATGTATTATTTAAAAAAACATTTTAAAATAGTGAAATAAGCTGATCTACAAACACAGCATGTTGCATCACGACACATTGTGAGCCTGTAGATCGGTTGAAAGGGTCCTATATTTGGTTGTATATAAATATAGGAACAAATAGAAACAAAGTTTGTTTCCCACCCTTTTCCCTTCTACCTCAAATCTCTTCGCCACAAATAGCCAATCTGTTACTAGCCCAGCCTATTATGACACACACAGAATATAGACACTCTGGTTCAATCGGTTAAAGTGGAGGAGATGTCAAACCGTTGCCATAAAATACTCTTAATTGATCTGATTAGACTGATCTATCTGAAGATGTTTTGCTTGCAGCTTACATTGAAGTATATTATAATAATCCAATATACAGCATGCTTTTTGTGAGGGGGAGTAATAACAGTGAATAGAGAGGTAGCGATCCTCCCCTGAGGCGGGACATAGGATATGGGCAGTGCTAGGAAGAAATGGATTATACTAATCTGATTACAAAACAATACTGAGGGTGCAGAGAAGTGTTTGGGGAGTGGTGTGTGTGTGTGTGTGTGTGTGTGTGTGTGTGTGTGTGTGTGTGTGTGTGTGTGTGTGTGTGTGTGTGTGTGTGTGTGTAACTTGGTCCTCAATGGCAAAGAGATATGCTATTGTTGTAAAGAAAGTATCAGGTCTATCCTAATATGTTCACTTACAGTTACTATCAAAACCTCCACCAACTATCCATCAGTCCGTCACATCAAGTCACATCACGTCACACTTTTGGCCCTACAACTTATCTCCAGCACCGTTGCCCATGCCTAACTTTGCACACACACTCCTTGGCTGGCAAACCACAACCTCCGCCCCTGATTTCTCACATGGCCCTCTTCTAGCACAACCATAAGGTTGCTTCTTGCAGACTCTCATCTCCGGCACCGTGTCCCCTATCCATGCAAAACTTTCCACACACACTCCTTGGCTGGCAAACCACAACCTCCGCCCCTGATTTCTCATATGCCCCTCTTCCATGAGGTTGCTTTTTGCAGTGTATACATGCGACCTGACGGTCACTTATCTCCCGATTAGGGAGTCTTACTGTTTTTTATTTTGTTTTTGTTTTGACATGTTACATGCTAAAAAGTTGTGTGTGTGTGTGTGTGTGTGTGTGTGTGTGTGTGTGTGTGTGTGTGTGTGTGTGTGTGTGTGTGTGTGTGTGTGCGTGTGTGTGTGTGTGTGCGCGCGCTTGTGTGCGTGAGTGAAAGGGAGAAGAGAGAGAGAGAGAGAGAGAGAGAGAGAGAGAGAGAGAGAGAGAGACATTCATAGCAAATTTTGCTTAAAATGAATAGTAAGACAGACAAATGGACAACACTGCTCTCTGGACTCTTGGCAGTGTACGACGTCTCTTCCAATTCAACTGTGTCCATATGGCAGTGATACTGTCATCAGGGACCCCGTGGATCAATACCCTGGTACTTAACAGGCCTTTCATTAGCAACTCATCAATATCCTCCAACGGAATGACAGCCACCTGATGCCGGCTCCCACTATTATTTTGGCAGGCAAAGTTGAAACGATTGAGAGTAAATGCTAAAGCTTTGAACAGATCTACACAGTCACATCTTCAGTGTTCATGTTTTCATTTAAAAGTGTGTAAAGAGTGTACAAAATAAAACCAAACTGAACCATTGGTTTGATATCGCAGTCATCTCCATTTTTTTTCGTGGAATGCTCTGAACCAGTGGACCAAATGTTTCGGAACATGCTGCCCGCTTGGTGAGAACTACAGTAGGTGAGGACAGCCGGCACCAGCGAGGCAGAACACTAAGCCCTCTTGATGAGAACAGACTATAGGCCCTAATACTAAGTTAAGAACTAATTAGGCACAAAAGTTAAAACGACAAGGTGCGTTGTCTGAACTGGCCACAAGAGGCACCGGCGAGCGAGCCATTAGGGGAGCAAGTCGCTGTGCCGAATGTTCTAAGCCAAGGGTCTTCAACAGGGAGTCCAGCACCCCTAGGAGGTCCTCAGAGTTACTACAGGGGGTCCTCCAAATCTTTGTGTGATAGAAACCTTTTTTCTCCTTTTTGTATGCATGCACTTGAACCCTATGTTCCATATCCTGAGAACTTTAGCCAAAAATAGCAGATCTACAAGCTCACAACGCCTCACGCTGCATGGCGTTGTGACCTTGTAGATCGTTTATTTTCGGCAAAGAGGTTTGGTGTAGAGGGGGAAAAGGGCAGACCAAGTACAGAGTGAAAGGTCAGGTTTACTAAGTATTGACGGTTCAAGTGGTTTAATATCTGAAAACACAAATTGACATGAATCCAAAATACACTGATGATTGTGCAGTCAAACGATGAAACTATATGGAATCTACGAAAAGGTTGTGGGGGTCCCTGCTTCATTTCTCTCTACAAACATGTGCAACATCTACACACACGACAAAACAATGCCTAATTATCACAGTAATTATCATATAAACTGTCGTGTACTGTAAAGGCCTCTGAATCAGAGTAAACTGAAGAACATACTGTAAGAATAGTGCATGAATATCAGAATACATTTGTTAATGCACCAATTTGTTCAATGCAATGATTTATGCAAGGCCCTAAATGTATTTTAACATGTAACCAACATACTTGTGGTATGATTTTATTTAACACAATGGGTAGTTGGAATACTAACTAGTTTAGTAAATGGAATACTAAATACCAGCTGCAGGCATATAATACCCATTGGTTTTTAATATCAATTCTTATGTGCCATATAAACTATGTGCCAAAGTGGGGAAAAGTACACCCTGAATTTGAGAATGTCAAGGTATCACTTAAATGACAATGAGCTGAAACTACTACAGGAGAAGAGGGCTCTTCTTTTAGCCATATTTTTCAATAATAATCACCTTGCTTGGATACTGACCCTAGCAAGCAAAGGATGGCTACAAGCTGCCAAGTACAGTAGCATGCCTTGAATACAAAGTAGCATCACGCAGGCCAGTGCACCTGAGGGTCAAATGAAGTACATCTGTTTCTTTGCATAATCGATTAATAAATTCATTTATTTAGACTTGCATTTGGCAACGCTCTAAGACAGTAAAAACGAAATAAATAAATAACGTATCTTTACTCGGCCCTGCCTGGAGGCGAGGCATCTGCACAAATGCGAAACCTAACAACCCAAAGAAACTGGAAGAGGAGCTGTGGAGGTGGTGAGGGATGGCCAGGCTGCCAAGTGGGCCATGCATCCCCAGTGGGGCCTTCTAGTATATCGTCACTGTTGAGTGGAAACGTTGTTATATTCAAAACTGTTACCATTCAAGAAAGTGAAGAAAGTGAAGAAAGTGTTCCAATGTGTCCAATGTAGTTATTATTTAGTCGCAAGCTCTTCTTAATACTTTTCAATCGTTCCATTATCAAACCCACAGAGACTTAACCACTTTTATCCCCCCCCACCCCCTGAAATCCTCTCAAGGACCACTGGTGGTCCCCAGGCCACTGATTGAAAACCACTGATCTGTATAAAGGAAATTAGCCCATGTTCAGTTCAGATGGAAGAGTGAAGGTGTCAATGTGTGGACAGCACTGTCAGCAGGATATGTTGGACGGGGGCAGTACGAGGCACTGCATCATCCTCCCAGTGGGGCAGTGGGGGCTCCTCACTGGCCAGTACAATACAACAGCAGTGGAAAAACACATATGAGGTGAGCATTAATTGGCCTATCAGTAACTAAATTCTGAGGATTTTTTTTTTTAAATAAATTGTCTACTCTAAAATGTACAGTAATCTTCAGACAACTTGTGATTTGGCTCTATAACAAAAATAAAATAAAAAATTAATTGAATTAAACACAGTGGTTCCTGCTAATCCCAAATAGGACTTGTTAGGCAGCCTACAACAACATCCAATTCTTTTTAAGAACCATGAAACCCCTACATTGTTATCTTTGACACTTATATGACTGCTTTACCTTTTTAATTATTTTCTATGTGATTGGTTCTCATAATATGTGAACAAGTCTTGGTTTATTGCATGCCCTGAATCTCAAATAAACAAAACTGTGAGCAAAAAAAAAAAGAAAAGAAAAAAAGAACCATGAGGCCCTTCCCGTCAAGCGTGTCAGCCACAGAAATCTGTTAGTATATCCCTTTTAAGTTAGCAAATGTCACAGCCATTCTTTTGAATCAAAGCCACCATTATACGCTGTAAAATCCTCAGTGTTAATTGATCCATTTGTAAGTCTGAATTGTAAAAAATGTAACCTTTTCAGTACACTATCAGCATTAAATGAACACTGAGGATTTAAGGGTGTAGTCCACTCTACATGGCTGCACAATACCGTCAAAGAGCTGATTCAGTGTATCTGGCTCGCTAAGGTCTTGGCGTATTGAAGAGAGCCAAAGGAGCTCTGGAGTCATTGTACTGGAAGCCTTTGTCCTGAGTCCCTGATGAGGATCCTACATGGTGAATAGGTGTGTGTGTGTGTGTGTGTGTGTGTGTGTGTGTGTGTGTGTGTGTGTGTGTGTGTGTGTGTGTGTGTGTGTGTGTGTGTGTGTGTGTGTGTGCGCGCGTGCGTGCATGCGTGTGTGTGTGTGTAAATTCATGTGCACCTGAGTGTGTGTGCATCTCAAAGCTCACCGAAGTAAGTGGATCTCATGCTGTGTGTGTGTGTGTGTGTGTGTGTGTGTGTGTGTGTGTGTGTGTGTGTGTGTGTGTGTGTGTGTGTGTGTGTGTGTGTCTAAGTGCATGCGTGGCAGCATTATCAATTGCATCTCCCAATTAAGAAACAACCAGTGTGTCAGTGCCAGGACCCTGTCAGGTAAGAGCTCCAGAAGTAGTAACACGATTCCAATAGCATCTTTCTATTAACACGCACGCACGCACGCGCACGCGCACACGCACACACACGCACACGCACACGCACACGCACACACACACACACACGGTTTTATGCCCTGAACAACATTCCCGCACTGTATCCCATGCATTCATTTGAGGTGAATCAATAGGCCGGTTAACAGAGCAAGACTGAGTTCAGTGACAGCACTTGTACTCCCACTGAGCGCAGACACAGACTCACATTCACCACAGAACAGACTGAGGAGACACAGAGTCACATTCAGCACTGAAAAGTGAATCACCATTAAAGGCTTACAAGAGGAAAATATAGCAAGAGGGAGGGAGGGGGAGAGAGAGAGAGTCAGGGTGCAACAGAAGCAGATGTAAACAGCAAATCTGTTTGAGAAATAAGTAAAGAGAGTATGGATAAAAGGTTACAATATGGTACATCTGTTGCAATGCTAGACAGTTCTTAGATATGTTATTTATCATCATGGACAGGACGCTCACCGCCCGGGCTACAATCTGTTCATGCCGCAGCCGTTAGGCAGGCTAGGCGAGTGATATATATGCATCAAAGCCCATACGACCACACTATGTAACAGTTTCCTCCTGTCAGCCATCAGGCTGCTGAATGAGCACCGAGCCCTTATCACCATATCTGTCGTGGCAACACGTCAAACAGGCTCTATCATTTTGTATGACTACTGTATGAACACGCACGCACGCACGCACGCACGCACGCACGCACGCACGCACGCACACAACACTGCTGTTGCATTGGCAGGCACCTTCACTTATATAGGCTTCTTATACTGTATATGTTTGAGCTAGTACAGGAACTTTCTCCTATGCTTTTACACATGTAAACCTGGGATGTGACAAACGTTAAGCTGATTCTGATTTGAAGATTAACATGGAACCAGTTTGCAATCAAAAGCTATAGTTTCATGGAGAAAAGAAAGATGCACACAACAAAACCCACTGTAGAAAAATGTATAACCGCAATAATATAGTAAATAATATATAATTAATAATTGAGAGCATCAGAAGACGGACAATATTCATGGATATGCATACAGAATGTAGCTACCGCTTAATTTGTCCACAAATAATTTGAGTTTTGCTACTGGGTTTAATAAATATTGTTATGACACAAATTAGTTTACATACAAAAAAAGGGAACAATTGTCTTCACAAATCCATACACTCAAAAGTCTTGGATTGGAATAAATTCCTCACCAATAAATGTCTTGGTGACATGAATGAATAGCATACAACCGAAAAACAACAAATACAATTGTAGCCCTAGAATGATTTTCACTTTATGTGAGTCAAGGCATGCATTCGTCATTAGTGTTTGGATAAAACAATGAAACTGCTCATAATTTTGGGACTGTCCACAATTTTTCCAGGATATCCAGTCACCCTCATGACATAAATCAATAGCATACACCAGAAAAACAAAATTGCATCCCTAGGACTCCTCATGCAGAGAAGGAAGCAATAGGTCAGTCCGTTGCTCTCCCCAGGTTGGCAGGGAGTGTAGTGCCCAGGATTACATTAGATAATTGGCACTGGGTGAAAAATGGGTGGGATAAAAATTATGAGAACAATAGATAATAATAGAATGTATCAATGTTTAATGAACTATTATGCGAGTCGACAGTCGACACATGCAAACACTGATGCCGACAGTTAGTTAGCCTTGCCAAGCCATGAGGCCCATAGGGCAGGAGCCTATCTCCAGTTTCTGTAGCGTGAGGCAGCTTGATGCACAAGTACACCCCCTGGACATGATGCTAGTATGTCGCAGGGACTTACCCCTAATCCGTGGGTCAGCAACCCATGGCTCTAGAGCCGCATGCGGCTCTTTAGCGCCACCCTAGTGGCTCCCTGGAGCTTTTTAAAAAAATTATGAAAATGGAAAAAGATGGGGGGGAATATTTTTTTGTTTGTTTGTTTTAACGATTTTTTTATCGTCACTGTTGGGCAGAAACCTGGTATCTCCAAGTTTCAAATTTGTATGTTTTTTTTTGTGCAAAGTAAAGCCCTGCTTCATCATACAAGACTGACGCACAAAAGTAGTGAAAACAGCAGATCTACAAGCACACAACGCCTCGCGGTGCGAGGCATTGTGTGCTTGTAGATCGGCTGTTTTCACTAGTTTAGTTCATTTTTTAAATGATAAATACAAAGCGAAGTTTTGGACATACAAGGTTTCCACCCGACAACGACAATATATAAGGCTTTTATAATATTTTGCGGCTCCAGACAGATTTGTTTTGGGTTTTTTTGGTCCAATATGGCTTTTTCAACATTTTGGGTTGCCGACCCCTGCCCTAATCCAACCCTTGATGCTGGGTGCCAAGCAGGGAGGCACTGAGTCATTGGTATGACCCGGGCTGGGAATCGAACCCCGACCTCCCAGTCTCAGGGCAGACACTCTAACCATAAGGCCACTGAGCTGGATGCAGACAGTGTTTGGATAAAACATTTAACCTTGCCAATATTTTCACTTGGTTGCAGCCATCAAACGCAATGCCATTGCAACATCGGCAGCGGAGCACCTTTCATTGATTACAAAGGGAACGTTCCCTGGCTGATTGATGACGCAACGCAACACAACGCAATGCAATGTAACACAATGCTTGGTGGCTCCAGTGGAACCTGGCCATTAAGTGGCATGCCATCAGGTAATACCGCTCATGAATGTGTGCAGAAATGCATTATTTCTTAAAGGTAATGGTCATAATTAACGTTTAACACAACAACATTACTAAATAAAGTTATTATTAAATGCATATGGCAATATATTCTGCCGAAAAAGGACAGTTTTTTATTTTACTATATCAGACATGTTTTTGGCTCTATTCATTAAGTTGAAATATTTCACCCATATGTACAGGTTCCCCTTTCTTTCTTTTTTTTCTCCAAAAACTGTTAGTTCAGCCCTTCTAAGCAGTTCAAATGCCTCAGTAAAACTGGGAGGTTGTGACAGAGATAGTTTCCAGGCCAGCACTTATAATGACAATGACAATTTGGTGCAAAACAAATTGCCCTCTGTAAGTCATAAAAAAGCAATGAAAGGAGTGTACTTCCAAGCAGCAGCCATTACAATTTATACTCTAAAAACCACACTGGAGAAACTCAATGGCTCCTCTGGCTAGGGTACCACTCTAATTACAGCTTTACGCTTCAGCTTGCATACATGGCTATGCGTTTGTATGCCAGCAGGCAGGCCCTCTCTCTCTCTCTCTCCCCCAGTCCCTCTCCCACACACAGGTGCATGGGCAAATTAATTGAGTTTTCACGTGTAGGCAATGAACACAGGCATAGATTTCAGCACGCCTCACACACATGCAGTACACAGGATGTTAATGGTGCTCAGTAGGTGGCACTCATAAGCTTAGACTGCAGCAGGAGGTGAGGCACAGTGTTTAGCACTATCTATCTCAGTCTCTCCGTGCACTGCTCGCTCTCTCTCTCTCTCTGGCTCCCTCACCCTCTCCATGTCTCTGAGACAATATGCTTATTCAGAGGCGTCACAAGGGGTGCGACACCCCTGTGCCTATTTCCGTGACACGGAAGATTACAGAAACCATGGGAGAAAATGTAAACGGCCTGATTGGTCAGTAAAGGTGAAACATTATGACTGATGGTACACTAAATTACTGGGAACCAAAAAGAAAAGCCTCCTGAGTGGTGTGAGTGCATGTGTGCGAGAAATGTGGTGCCTCAAACGGAGCTTATTATTCCCAGTTGTGCAGGATAAAAAGGGAGATTGTTTATTTTCTAACACAAAACAGGATAAACTTTCAATTGGTATAAATTGAAATTGAAGTTTAAGTAATTCAGTTCAATGAGGAACTGATCCTACTATGATCCTGCTAAACTATAAAATGGATAATGCTGTTTGCCAAAATTAATATAAAGCAATACTCTCTACAGAACGTAAAAGTAAATGTATGGCTTTTTCATAGAACAGTGTAGACAGACCTGTAACAGGTCCCTCATTGGGAAACAAACCCCTGAGCCTTTCAGCTATGTGATTGACATGCTAACTAATTTAAGTACACTTTTGAGTTATTTGTACTTTACTTGAGTATTTCCAATTTTCAATACTATTACTTCTACTCCACCACATCTCGGATCCAAATATTGTACTTTTACTATACTACTACTAATATTATAAAACATTAACCACTTTAGCCCTATTTTATACGTGGCTGTTTGAAAATAGCCGATCTACAAGCACACAACGTGATTTGAGCTTGTAAATCTGCTATCTTCAAACATTTTGTAATTTTACTTCTGGTGGTTTAAGTACATTTTGATGCCAATACTTTCGTACTTTTACTCAAGTACATTTTGAATTCCGTACTTCAACTTGTAACAGAGTACTTCTACAGTGCAGTATTGATACTTTTACTTAAAGGTCACTTCACCTCTGGGACAACCAGATCTTATTTTATTGTTGTTTGGGACACGATCAACACAATCCTGAGTTATTTTTTGTGTTCAATCTGTGTTTTGAGATATTTTAGTATTTCAGCATGACTAGTGATGCATTTTGCATCATATGATGCAGCATGATGATGCAAAATGCATTGCTGAAATACTAAAATATCTCAAAACACAGATTGAACACAAAAAATAACTCAGGACTGTGTTGATCGTGTCCCAAACAACAATAAAATAAGATCTGGTTGTCCCAGAGGTGAAGTGGCCCTTTAAGTAAAACATGTGAGTACTTTTCCCCACCACTGCTTTTGCACATTGACGTGATCATACGAATTTGAATGAGAAACACTATTTGGAAGCTTGCCAGTGTATCGTGTCATGACAGCTCACAGTAGCTACTTTAGAACAGTGACCTTGAACACATTTTGAGGTCTCCCCTTAACTCTGACAGTGTACAAATGGAACCAAATGAACCCGTCAGACCCCCCTAAGGCCGGCTTTACACTGCCACTGAAATCTAGCCTGAATCAGATCTGAGTCACTTCAAAAGTGGAATCCGATTTTTTTTAAATAGTCTAAATCCAAACATGTCACATGCAGGTCACATGAAATCCGATTTTGAAAAACCACATCCAGAGGTAGTTTCAAATCCGATCCATAGGACATCTGAGGACATCTGACTCAGTCTGAAAGCAGCAACCACATCCACCCCATTGAGTTATATGCAGGTCACATGCAAGCCACATCAAACTGGCCAAGCGTCACTTGCTGCGCGAGCAGCGCGACCCGAGTGCGGCTGTAAATTACATCATTACAGAGCGCGAGTATTTACTATTTGATTACAGCGCACTGAGCACATGAGAAAAACAAAAGAGAAGAGAGAAAACACGTGAGCTAAACAGTGAAAACGAGAGAGAAGAGCGAAACACAAGAGTAAAGAAAAGAAGAGAGAAAAACAATATTAACGTGTGTTTACTATGGTCTATTATGTCGCATTTCCTGAACGTAATCAGAACGTAATCAACCAGCGTCAACGTAGTGACGTAACGCCATGACGCCTACGTCGTTACCACGGTAACCAAAGCATACATGTCGCCGCAGGGCAGCTTTGGGCTAACGTTGTCTGAACGCACAGATCAGATCTGTGTCACTTGCAAATGCAGTATGAAAAGTCGGGCCAAAAGATCAGATTTGAGAACCAAATCGGATTTGGGCTGGATTTGACTGCAGTGTAAAGCCGGCCTAAAGGAACCCACAGAGTCTCTGGAATCCACTTTGAGAACCACTGCTTTAGAAGACAAGTGAAGTTTCGGACTACTTACAGATTGTTGGGTTTTCTTTTCTCCCACTCTGTACAGGACTTGTTGACGACCACTTAAACCTACACCATTGAGGAAGACCATGAGATTCCTGTGGGGATAAAACAACATGTTAAATATAAAAGAAAGATATGCAATATACTGTACACTATTCATGGTTAATGTTTTATTGAAAACTTTGAAGCCAGGTTGTTTTAGGGTTGATTTCCTGAAGCGGTTGGTGCTGTTGGACGTCATACTGAATTAATGACATGCATTTTCTTTTGGGAAATGTGTAGACTCATGTTTGATATGTTTGATAATTTTATGATTATCAAACAATAACCACATTAACCCTGGCATCCCTATTTTGAGTAAAAGTACTTTTTTTTCCCACTTTCTCACACTCAAAAAGTAGCAGATATATTAGCTCACAAAACATCACATTGCGACACATTGTAGCTATTTTAGCTGTTCTGCTGTATACTGTACTAGAGGTCCAGAATATGGATATATTTCTATCAAACAAATATTTGAAGGACCCCCTGTAGTAACTCTGAGGACTCTAACTATACAAATAAGTAATATCCCTCTGATAGAAGATACCCAGGTCCAGTCTTTCTTTCTGACAGAATGGATATTTATTTAATAACTAAGGAGCAAAAATTGAGTGGAGAAACTAAGTGAACAATCCACAAGACTGGATCCCGGGAAATGCAAAATGGCTGCTACAATAGGTGCAAATGGGAGCTATGCCATAGCTCCTAAATGAGCAAATATGATGAAAATTTTTCTATATTTATATTCAAGATCTTTGATTCGTTTCTCATTTGATTATGTTTATGCCCTGTGATTTGTCTTTTCTGCCAAGCAACATAAATCTCATAACATACTGCAAGCTTATATCTGTATGACACTGTACAGTAGTTATGCACACATTTAACATCACTGTGGACAATGTTGTCAGACATTTACTCCTACATTAACATCACTGTGGACAATGTTGTCAGACATTTACTCCTACACTAATTTCTAAATAACATGTCTCTAATTGAAGTCATGGAGCTCTAAGATTGGACACAACAATGACACGGTAAAGAATAGTGTTCACATACTAACGCATGACTGTGAATACCGTACAAACACAGCGACACACACACCTAGATGTACATACGCAGATGCATGCTACACAGCCACAGATGTATAATACACACTGCACACTGGTATGCTTATTTCTCTGCGGTACCACGGTATCCCACTCTGAAAATAGCTGATCTACAAGCTCACAAGGCGCTGCACTGCGACGCGGTGAGAGTTTCGTGGATCGCACATGAGAATAAATGTGTCTTTAGGCAGCAGAGTTACTATACTGTATTATGTGTCCTGCTGGGTGAAGGCTGGAGTGTTAAAACAGCCACAGCCACATCATTAATAATGTAGGGCTCGGTCAGACAGGTGAGGGGGTCACTGTTGTGTTTGTGTGTGTGTGCATCTGTTTGAAAAAGAGTGTGTTCAAGCAAGCATACAGTGCATGTGGGAGTTGGTGTAGAGCATAAGATTTAGTGTGTGAATGTGTACTGCTTGTGGTTTTGCGTGTGCGTGCGGTGTGTGTGTGTGTGTGTGTGTGTGTGTGTGTGTGTGTGTGTGTGTGCTAGCTAGAGGGGCTTGTCTGAATGTCAGCGTCAGGGAGCTGGAACGAACGAGCGGTTGCCACTGCCGCTGGCACCGCTGTGGTCTCCACGGTAACCCCCCGTTTAAAGGCTGCTGTGCTACTCCAAGGAGACGCTAAGTCAGAGCGGCATTATGGGATGTTCAGGTTAACAACAACATAGCACGGCAGAGGAAAGAGAAGGAATTGCTGCAACGCATTAGGCTGAAAGAAAGCTGTGATACATGTTTAACAAGACATCGCCTGCGATCTTACCAATATGGGCAGCGGTGGACAAAGTGCTCGACTTTAATCAACGTATAGATACTCCTGGTCAAATATGACATCCCATTCCTGGTGTATGATTTTGTATCACTGTATTGTATTAAATGTATTTATGGTTTGTACCATGTTAAAGGAGTAGTTCATCCCAAAATATGACTTATTTTCTATCAATTACACACCCCAATATGTCTTGAGTTTTTTCTTCTTTCTTTTCCGCATTTCTAAGCCAATAATTTGATTACCGGCAGAGACGCAAAGAGTCTCTTACTGAGTCTCCTACTTATACTGACCGATGACCCGATCACCAAATTATTGGCTCTGGAAAGCGACAAAAACAAAAACATCCCTATGAATTCAAGGCTTCATGATGTGTGTAATTGAAATAAATAATGTTTTGTCTAGAGTTAATAAATCTTGAATATTGGATTTGTGCTATTGAAATTATAATAGTTAATTACATTGTTTTTCTTTCATGCCTGCTTTACACCCTGTAAGCACGTCAGTTTCCTCTATTGGTATCAAGGCTCTCTGTTGATATATTGGCCTTCACTTTAAATTTTCACCAGTCAACTCATCATTTGTTAGTTTTGTAAATGATCATCACTTACAGTACTACTACCTTTTTGTAGCTGCTCTGCAATGTTACACCGGCTTTAGCTCTGGTTCCTTTGAGACAGTACAAGTAAGATTCGCAATGAGCACTTTCAATTATCTTAAGATAAATGAAGAATAATTGTTAACAGTGGAGATGACAGTTAAGCTTTCCCTGTGCTTAGAATGTAATTAGACATTAAGCCACATAATAAAGCACTCGTTTGTCTTGTTGCCTACAGGCATGTCATTCACCTAACCTTGACTAATGTTTACTGGTTTAATCATTGGAGTTAGTGACTGAAGAAGTAAACCACTGTGACAAAGAGAAACAAACGTCCTCCCTTCCTTTCTCTGAGCATTGGCAATTTCTGTTTAATAGCTCATAACTGTCCAAGCATTACATTTATTGTGTCTATCTAAACGTATTTAAAAGGCAGTAATTAGCATAATTATGGCGGGTAGGTGAATTGTAATAGGATGCAAGGAAATGAAAATTTTAACCAAACAATAAAACCGTAACCTTTTAAATCCTCTATTCTTTGGGAAACGGTCCTTAGTTGCAAATTGTACTATCTCTTTGCCAGTAATAGCAGATGGCACTGTGTTGTGAGCTTGTACTATTTTCACTATTATTGATCATTTTGGGAAAATACGGGGGGGGAAATGAATTTGTTTGGAAGATTTATCTCAATAGAGCAATGCATTGACAATAAAAAGTAAATGTACCTCATAATTTGTACTTTTGATTAATTTTGTAATTTTAAAAGTACTTCAGTACATTAACTCAAGTACATTTGAGTGAGCAACTTTCAGTACTTTGACTCAAGTACTGGGATCGAGCACTTTGTCCACCACTGCCCATACTACAGGTACGCAGAGTAACACACAAACACATCGCCAGTGACCACATTTCCAGGCTGCGCTGATAACACAGGTGCTTGAGATATTTCTCCAAGAAAATGAATTCATACAATGCTGCTTGCGTGCATCCACAGGGTATTGTCTGCAGCACCAAATGACAAATATTAATTTTCATCAAACAATTCCACCTCTCTCTCTCACGCATGCTTTCCCTCTCTGTTTCTATTGGCCTTTCCTTGGTTGTGTGCACCCCTGGGATGCAATGGGCTGCTATTTGAAGCCTAGGACCTAGTTTCGCTACTACCAAGGGCCCTGCCATAGATGCACATTTTACAAAAGAGAAGTTAGAGGGACATAGATGGGGAATAGTTTTGTGAGTGGATATTAAAATGTGAAAAGTACTACATGACAAATTGTCCTCTTGGAATGTTTTATCTGCGGAAACCATGTCATCCGTAGTGCTCCTGCAAGGCCTCCCTTTTCCATGTGAAACTCTGTTTCAAATGAAATGATGGGATTCATAACCTCTGTGGTCCACTAACAGGGCCTTTAGACTGTTCTATTATCAACTATTTTAGTAAGCAAGACATTTAAATTATAAGCAATCACTATATAATTGAGACATCTAGTTGGTTTTATGCTCAATCTGTCTTATTTAATATATTTTTATTTCAAGATTGGTTAAAAAATATATAAAATGCTGTATCCTGAACATTACTCAGGATTTCACATTGGATAAAAGAATGACATGTGCAGACAGCGGCACCTGAAAGCAAGTGTTAATTGGAAACACGTAGTGAATTAGTAACTGTAATTGTACTGTATTTGTACAAACATTACCAGTAGCATTAAGACAATTCATTTATGCCAATATGACTGCAATGCTAGGGACACTTCATAAGAAGAATGTTGTATCTAATCAAACCTGAGATAGGGTGCATGGAAGTGCAGGCCACAAAGGAATAGCGTAAATGCAGGATTTGGCCTACTCCCGGGCAGCACCAGCCAACTCTCTTCTCTCTCCTGCAGACAGTAGATTGATTATCCATTTACATGTGGAAATGAGCATGGGGTTTGTTCTATGAGCGATTTTAATAGTGTTTGCAACTGTGTGATCAGTCTGAGACCAGAAGGCCGTATGGCTGACTACCTCTGGAGGCAAACTGATGACTACTGTATAGTCAAGCTGATTATATTACATGGTATTGAATTACATGAAAGCACAAGCATGTTGCCATAACACATTTCCTCTGGCAATGTTAGTGGGCGTATTCCACACAACGGAGTTCACGTTTAGAAATCTGAGCTGGCAAAACACCCAGCTCAAGGCAAAACTCCCATACACATATACAGTATATAATATATGGGCAGGCTATATTTGTATTGCTGCTACAATGTATGAGAAACCAGAAAAAAAACATTTACTCTCATGTACAGTACACAAGATATAATACAACAAAAAGCCTTGGTCTTTGGCCTACAAATATATAAACTTGGGTCAGTGCAATGAATGGAGGAGTCTGATTTCACCTTTAATATTTTATTTTTTATTACACATAACTGAAAACATTGATTATGACAGCTTCCTGTCAAGACAAAAACAAGTTTTCTTTTTTTTTGCATGTATCACCGCTATGACCTCAGCCATTTAATTTAGTCCCTATTCCTTGGGGGTATTTTTGTTACTGTACATTTGCATATGTGTGAGGTTGGTACACGTCCTAACTATTAAGTTAAGTCCGAGGTGGCACGCTCCATTTTGAAGTAGCATTCATATGGAAAATGATGATCATTCACTCCCATATTCCACCCATGTGGGAGAAAAAGGGTGAATTGAATACCCATGTGCACGTCTGGTCCTGGATGTATTTCTTGACTTAATTCACCCATCTTTAGGTCACTGGTGGCAGCAATGAAGTTAGTGCCGCAGAGCGTTTCTCTTTTACTGGGCTGATGTTTGAAAACCCTCCTCAGGGCAGTGAGGAAGCCGGTAGCACAATTTCTCCAAGTCACTTTCATGTGCCCAACTATGGTACACAGAGGACAACACTTTTGCCGTTGATGTGTCCTCTGGTCTTGAATGACACCACCTCCCAAGGGCACATACCGTACTGTAGGTGAAGAGTGGTAACCAGTCGGCAACCTGTCTGATAGTATCCCCAGTTAAACGTCTGCCTTGGTTCCTCACTGCTTCATGGTGATGCACAAGCAGGGTTGTCAGGTTATGACAGTCCAGCATGAATGATTATGATTCCACTCACGCTTATAAGAAGATGGTGCGATGGAATCCTTCTGGGGCTTAGAAGTGGCTGAAAGCACTTGTTCTTGTGGACAGAGATACAGTAGGAGTTTCACCATGACTGACTGATTTTTATGGCATGGCTCTGTTGGAGGTACATTTACTTAAGTACAATTTTGAGGTATTTGTATGTTATGTCCACTACATCTCCGATCCAGATATTTTACTTATACCATTACATATATTTAACAACTTACTAGTTACTAGTTAATCGCTTCAGCACTACACTGTTAATTATTACCAGGATCTCACAATACTTTACATTATTATTTCACAATATAATACTGTATTCTGAATATTACTGTGTAATCACACCATCCTCTGTGATAACACAACGAATGACTGTACTCTAAATTGTTATCA
The DNA here is from genome assembly GCF_963921795.1 of Nannobrachium achirus. Taxonomy (NCBI): domain Eukaryota; kingdom Metazoa; phylum Chordata; class Actinopteri; order Myctophiformes; family Myctophidae; genus Nannobrachium; species Nannobrachium achirus. Next base: position 22,200,881 of record NC_137810.1, on the reverse strand, counting down.
GGATTACACAACACTTTACAATATATCTCACAATAAAATATTGTGTTCAGAATGTTATTGTGATATCACAACAAATAACTTGAACCGCGCTGCATTGTGGGATTTCATTTCAAATTTTCATCCATTGTGAGAGGGAGAAGCAGTGAACTGATGGTGAAGATGGAATTATGAAATTATTTTCAATTCAAAGGAGCTTTCAGAAGTCGTGTGAAGTTCATAACAGTGCTCTGCTAAGGTAAGTCAGTTTTCTCTCCTCCACCTTATAGTTGTGCTATCAGTCTTGCTCCAGCAAATTGTGTGCAGCACTGCCGCCGAAGTTTTTCATGTCTGTAATAACATTTTAAATGTGTGTTTCCCTCACACACCGTTATAAGTAACTAAATAACAGATATACAAGCTCACAGCGGCGGCACTCGGTGCCGCGCTGTGAGCTTGTAAGCCAAGCCGGTGTGTGTGTGGTTTGTGCCGCTCACAGGCTCACGTCCATGGGGCTTTAGTGTTATGTAAGTCGGCTACGCAATGTTCGCCGACCGACGCGCGGGGAGCTCTCCCGCGACGCACGAGTTACGCGGGTCCATTGTGTGGTTTCTGTGTGGACACAGGCTCACGTCAGCGGGGCTTAGTGTCATATGTTGGCTGCTTACTAGCGGTAGGGAACGTTCGCCCCGCCGGTTCAATACAGCCGACGCGCGGGGAAGAATGCGGGTCCATTTGGTTCCTATCATTTAGCTGTGGACCACCTGGAACTTCATCACCCAGACGTGATAATGACCGGACACCACTTTGAGAACCACAGACAATCCTTGTGTCAGTTGTTGTATCCTTACGCGTTACGCCGGGTCCATTTGGTTCTCAACTATATCAATGATAATATTTGCACCGCGGGGGAGGTTTTATGCTCCAGTGTGGCTAAAAGTTGCTGTTGTAAAAGCAACCGATCCACAACACAAGCCAAGCGTCACGACACAGGAGTCTATCTGTAGTCTGTAGATCATTGGTTTTCAAAGTGGGGTCCGGGACCCCTCAGGAGTCCTTCAGGGAGTTCCAGAGGGTCCCTGGCTAAATGATAACAGGTCCATTTGTTCTATTTGTACATTCTGAGAGTTAAATTAACATATCATCTCAGAGATAGAAATGCCATTAAATGGGTGTCCTGGGGGTCCTTGAAATTAAAATGGAATCACTACAGAGCCTTACAAATCTTCTCTTATGGGGGTCCCTGGCGTGTATATCTTTTCAAATGGACGTCCACTGGCAGATAAGTGTTAAATTGGGGTTTGTTGACGTGAAAAAGTTTGAGAACTGCTGTAGTTGGTCTATATTCGACGGGTGACATCATCAGATTAATGATTGATTATTAGCATACCTGACGTTGTGCTGTCCACTGCAGTAGGAGCATAAATTCAATTTCTGTCAGAAATCCCATCATAAGTATAATGTCCTTAAATCCTTATGCATGGATTACATCTATATATTTAATTTCCTACATTAAAACTTTGTTTTGACTTTGTTGGAATCTCCTCGCCCCTCCCCTTTTCTCCACATGTGAGACATTATGGTCATTAGGGTGACATAGGGTGATTTTTTCCCCCTTAATATCATAATGTAAGCATACCTAGAAAATAATGTAAGTCAGAAAATACTGGAATGTGTCTGAATAGAGATTTTATTTTTTATCTTCATCAAATAATATTAAAGTAAAATAAACTGAACATTTTGGAAAGATTTTTTTTGTTTTAATGTACCAAAACAGTACATGCCACAGAGTGATACACCACTCTGTGGGCATAAATAAATTGTGTGTGTGTGTGTGTGTGTGTGTGTGTGTGTGTGTGTGTGTGTGTGTGTGTGTGTGTGTGTGTGTGTGTGTGTGTGTGTGTGTGTGTGTGGATTGTGGAATGCATTTAGCATTTCACCTCTTAACAATATCACACGATGGGTATCTCTGTTCAGGTGATACAATGAAACCTTGGGCCTGGAAGGATGCTGTCCATTGAAGAACAAGTATGTCTGCAGTATCCTGAGGATGGCACGTGCACTCTGGAGTTTATCCAAAGGTATTATACTTATAGGCTAATGAAAATTAATTATACTGAATTTAACATTGTTAATAGAATTTGGCATAGAATAATACAAAGTAGATCTAATGTGATTGACAAATTGATTGAGGTTCTAGATAAGGTTTTAGAGGTCCTGGAGAGAGTTTGGTGTCAGCTTGAGATCTCTTGGGCATGGTCATTGAGGTGGTTGTTGTCTTGTCTTATTTATTTTACAGGCGTGTGCCGCAGCCGCCGATGTGCAGAGGACAGAGAAATTACCAAGCACCCCCTGCTTGATTGTTCAAGGTACTGTTGATATCTGGATTTTATATTATAATCTACATGATCATAAGCTACTTTTCACATAAGCTGATCAGTGTCTTGATCTACAGCAGTGGTTCTCAAACCTTTTCGTGTCAAGGACCCCCGAATTGACAAGCCAGTAGACCCCATTTGAAAAGCAATGCCAGGGACCCCCATAAGAGAAGATTAGGCTACAGACCCCCCATTTAATAGCATATCAATCTCTGAGACCCCAATCTACAGTATATTGTAAAATCTATGTTAATTTAATTCTGAGTGTACAAATGGGAACAGAATTGACATGTTAGGGTCCATTTGGTTCTGAGTTACATACCCAATAAGGGTCCATTTAGTTCCTAATTATCATTTAGCTGGGGACCCCCTAGAACTCCCTCAAGGACCCCTGGGGGTCCCCAGACGATTCATCAACCTGGTTGTAAAAATAGTGTAAGTAAAGTGACTAAATCTGGCTTATATTTCTGTCTTACCTTCAAAAACCCTTCAAAATCCCAGACAAAAAAACATTGCTGAATCTGACCCTAATTTGAGAATTGTCCTAAATGCCCGTTAAATCAAAATAAAGTGAGTTGTGTCACAGTTTGTGATGTTGCTGATCATTGAAATTCTACTCTTGTTCAATTAGCATTTCACCTCTACAATATCACATAATGGGTATCTCTGTTCAGGTGATTTAATGAAGTCTATGGCCTGGATGCTGTCCATTGAAGAACAAGTGGTGATGGGACAACACGATGGGATCATTATTGGATAGCTGTGGTTTTCGCGATCTACTACAACATCAATCTGCTCCTGAGGATGGTGTGTACTGAAACATTATACTGGATTGCTTGCAACATTGATACTTGAATGTTACTTACTCTCAGTACTACTTTCTTTCTGTGGTGTGTAGGGCAGGGGTTTTCAAAGTGGGTAACGGGGCACCCTGGGGTGCTGCGACGGCAGTCCAGGGGTGCCGCGAGATCATTTGATAATATTTGGAATGTATTTATTTGGACAAATATTTAGTATCATTTAAGTACTGCTCTAACCAAAATGGCTATTATCGCAACGTTATCCTCTCAACATAATCACTTTTCACTAGTTTAGTACATTTTATGGATGATAAATACAAAACTAACGGTTTTGGACAAGGTTTCCACCCGACAACGTAGATATGCTATAAATATAAGGTGCTGGGAGTGAAAATTATAATGTAGGGGTGCTTCGGATTAAAAAGATATTTATGGGGTACCCTGAGACAAAAAAGTTTGGGAACCCCTGGTGTAGCGTTTACTTAAGGGAAAGGGGAACCGCTGCATGTGCCTTGTATAAACGATGCAATATATATCTATGTGAAACTAAAAGTTGTTGTCTTGTCTTATTGTTTACAGGTGCTTCGTGGGAGAGAGGCTCCAAATCGAAGAAGCGTGGCGGTATCAACCCACACGTGAGCACACTTTTGAGACAACTTGTGGACTTTGAATGGTCGATGGTATTCAGGACTCCAATATGAGACACACTCATACGCATTTGAGAAAACTTGTGGACTTTGAATGGTCGATGGCATTCAGGACTCCAATATGAGACACACTCATACGTGTTTCAGATGCCCTACTCCTACTTGTTTGTCCAACTCCACCAGCCATTATTCTTATCTGGATATGTAAAATTGCCAATATTCTTTGCCGATGCCCTTTCACTTTTGTCTCTTCTGTCTCGGCCTGCATGTTAGCAAGGTGCATACTGTAATCATTAGGTAGCTTTGTTTTTAACACTGCTGTGTTGCCTTATACCTTCAGGACTTATGTGACTGAGTGCAATGTTGAGGTGTACTTCACATACTTCGTGCCTGCTGAAGTGTGTTCATATAACACACAGGAGGGTTGCCAGAGAGAACCAGTCTCCATTTCTCCCCAAGTTGTGAAGGCAACCTCCATTTGTGTTATATGGACACATTTCACCTCTGTTCCAACTGGCATGAGGGTGAGTAGATTAGTTATTTTGCAGTTAAAGGAACAGTTCACCCAAAATGGAAAATGTTGTATCTACTCACCACCATGCTGATACAAAGTCAGGTGAAGTTTTTTAGTCCACAAAATCACTCCTGGAGTTTCACAGGAAAACTGTGTTGCAGTCTCCTAAATAACTAAAGTCTATGACAACCAGTTTTCAAACTGGTTAAAAAAGAGTGCCTCCAGACACCAGACCAAACTCCAGGAGTGTTTGTAGACTTAACACTTCTACTGAGTAAAAGGCTTTAAGAGAGACTGGTGTGGTTCTTCTTTGTCCATTTGAAATGTTGCACTTTGTGTTGGAATTGTACAATAAAAAGTTTAAATGAATGAAGTTGTATTTTTTTGTTTTTTGTTTTAGCATGTTTTAGTTTGTGTATGTATGGTAAAATCACAGTTAAGGCCCATTCCCACTGAGCCAGATAACAGATAAAAAAAAATCTCTTTCTTCAGATATTTTTTCCATTCAAAGTGGATGATAGATACAGATAAAAAATATCTGTCACAGATAAAAGAAATATCTGTGGCAAATATTTTTTATCTGTATCTACCATCCACTTTGAATGGAAAAATATCTGGAGAAAGAGCTTTTTTTAATCTGTTATCTGGCCCAGTGGGAATGGGCCTATGAATTCAAATTTACTATATTTTACTGTATTAGATACAATTTACTGTAAATGTACAGTAAATTACTGGCTACTGAGCAGCCTTACATTCACAGTAATAGTGTAAAAATACAGGCAACTACTGTAATATTACAGTAAATAACTGCAATACATACTGCTAAATCACAGTAAATTACTAACATTTCACAGCTGTGAAATTACAGTAATTTACTGCTCAATATTTACTGTGAAAATTACTGTGAAAGTAATGCAATTATTATCCAGTAATTTACTGTAAATTTACAGCGAATTATTTTACAGTGACAGTTCGGCCATTTGAAAATAGCCGATCTACAAGCTCACAATGAGCTTGAAGATCTGCTATTTCCCACAGATTTGTATACATTTGAAAACTCAAAATGGGACAATTCTGCATAATGAGTACTTTATACTTTTGGTACTTTAAGTACACTTTGATACCAATACTTTCTTACTTTTACAAAAGCACATTTTGAATTCCAGACTTATACTTGTAACAGAGTATTTCTATATTGCAGTACCATTACATATATTTAACAACTTACTAGTTACTAGTTAATCGCTTCAGCACTATATACAGTTCGGCCATTTGAAAATAGCCGATCTACAAGCTCACAATGAGCTTGAAGATCTGCTATTTCCCACAGATTTGTATACATTTGAAAACTCAAAATGGGACATTTCTGCATAATGAGTACTTTATACTTTTGGTACTTTAAGTACACTTTGATACCAATACTTTCTTACTTTTACAAAAGCACATTTTGAATTCCAGACTTGTACTTTTAACAGAGTATTTCTATATTGCAGTATTGATACTTTTGAGTATTCCAATACTGCTGGCGAGTCTGTCTATGAGTTTGTTGGTTCTCACAAACCACTGGACCGATCAGAATCTAATGTCTTTTGCACACTGCCACTGCTAATTATATGTATTATTTGTATTTTTTGAACTTTGAATTGTTATAATCAAAGACATAGGGGCCTGGATTGGGCTGAATTTAAAAGCACACATTATGAGTTTTTTAGATCTGCTATTTTCACTATTCTTGCACGACACTGTGAGGTACAGAAAATAATCAATAGTTGTAGCCCTATTTCAAAGCCTGAGAATTATACAGTAAGGCGGGCTTCTAGTTGTGGCCTCTTGATACATTCTTACTTTTCCACACAGCTACACAAACTGATTTTTAAATGGGGGAATTTCTTAGAGACTTTACTTTATAACTCTATTGGAAAAGTAACAATAATTCCAATATAACTGTATTGATCTGCTGTAATCGTCCAATACACAAAAGAAAGTACTGTCTGTGTGTTTCAACTGCTGAAAGCCTGGCTGAGTTTTCATAGCTGTCCATCTGTGAATGGTTCTCTACCCGATACAGCTCACATACGAAGCTGCAAGGTGCTGTTCACATGCAGGAGCCCTGAGCGAAAGCACTTTCATCTCTGGTTGAAACCTTTCTTACCGGAACACTTGGTCTGTTCTGTTCAGTCGCTGGCTGCAGTTATGGGGGTAATGTTGACCAAACAATTCTGACATGTCTCTCCTTTCAGCATCCACCCCCAGTCAACAGGATTGTTGGTGTCTGGCCTGGAGATGGAAGCCTGGCACCAGCCCGATAAGCAGCATTCTTGGCCAATACCCTGGGGCCTGTTGGTTGAATTGGGTTGCATGGCATCTGCTTGTATGCAAAGAGATCCAGTCTTGCTGTCATACATGATTTCAAAAACCTTATCACAGATGTTCCGTGTCTGCCAGAACAACATGCAGTCTTCTTCTCTTTACTGCGGAAGGCAGACACAATGTCACATCTATTGAACACATGACATGGTATGGTATTCCAATGGATTTCTCAGGCCCTATTGCAGACTGAAATCCATCATGCATTGGCTCCTTGGTCAAAGGCAATCAACATGTCCTCAAGATTGGCAGTACAGACGTTGCTATGACGAGGACATCTGTGTCATCAGCCTTGATGATGAGGGACTTTCTACCACCATCTGTTGTTGCATCGCTGGCATGTACGACACGTACACATATTTGAATGTCAGCTTCTTCATGACAGCATGGAGACACAGCATTCACATGTTCTCTGGGATTGCCAATGGTAACGTCTCCTTTTAGTGAGGGATCATAATTTCTTTATCGATTCAGATCTCCTTATCGACTCTGCTTATCGATGCCGCTACTTATCGATCCTTGTCTATTAATGGTTGTTGTTGTTGGCGAATTGGCGCTTATCTGTCTGGGCCCTCTATAACCTTCACTTAATTTCCGCAGATTCAAAGGTAGTGCATATTAGTAGCAGGAAAGGTCGACCTAAAACAAACTTGACCTCATTCGCACGACCGTGCGTTTCCCAACGGGTCTGTGGCCTAGATGCAGAATAGACCAAAATCAAATCTTTGCTTCTGGGGGTCCCTGGAACAAAATATTTTGCGATGGGGGTCCGTGGCCAAATACATATCATTATGGGGGTCCTTGACATGACAAAGTTTGAGAAACAATGATAGCAACATAAGGTTTTTTCTTTTTTGTTTTTTAGAAAACTGTTTTTTTGTAGAATGTGCCTATCAGTGGTTAAGGACCCCCAAAATGTGTTTTTGGCCGCGGACCCCCATCTCAAAATATGTTGTTTCACGGATGGACCCCTATCGCAAAATATTTTGTTCCAGGGACCCCCAGAAGCAAAGTTTAGATTTCTGTCTATTCTGCATCTAGCTTAAGGCCACAGACTCGTTGGGAAACAAGTTTGGGTCGAGTTTGTTTTAGGTGTTTTCCTGTATTCGTGCATATTGACTTCAACTTGCAACATTGAAGCAATATTACATGCAAGCCATTAAATTAATGTTTTGTTTTTACCGGTAATTGGCATGCAGTTCAACATAAGACACAAGCTTTATTAGAACAACATGCATGTTTGTGCAACATGCATCTTATCGATTTCTGATTCTCAATAAATTCAGAATCGATTCTGTGATAGAATGCCTTCTCGATCCCTATCCCTTGTCTTCTGTGCTTCACATACAGTATTTCTGCAAAGAAGGGTAAAAGCTCAATAGTGTTGCTGTCATCTCAAAGAAAGCTTCTTCAGTTGTTTGGGGACTAACTGGTTTGTCCACTTCAAGCCTACCCAAACAAAATATTTAACAGATTCTGTAGTGCCACTTACTGTACATGTTTCATTTGGCCCGTCAATAAGAACATTACATCACTCTTCAGTCATTACTACTTAACAATGTAATGACATAAAGTAGGTAATAGTGCAAATCATGTGCTGGCACAATCTTCATTATTGCTCAGTAATTGCTTTGAGATGTGGATGAAAGGTTTCTGAGCTAAAAATAGCAGCCGGCTATTTCACTGTGGTTGAAAACAATGAAAACAATGCTACTACACACCCTGTGGCATTAATATTTTAAGATGAAGAGAAGGGGTATATTGAAAAAAATATATTCTTTTTTCATGGGCTTCTGACAGTGACAGTGATGAGAGTGAGAGAGAGAGAGAGAGAGAGAGAGAGAGAGAGAGAGAGAGAGAGAGAGAGAGAGAGAGAGAGAGAGAGAATGGCAGAAATGGAGTGCTATTGTTGTGAAAAAGATAGCGAGGTAAGATATAGATGTGATTCGGCATTGAGTGGGGAGGGGAACGGGCATAAATATGCAATTCCAGGGCCCACCTTTGTAGTGAAGCCTTGACTTGGGTTGAAAGGTTGAGAGTAGACACTTCTGTCATCGTCGTCCTTTTTTTCCTAACTCTCTCTCTCTCAGTCTCTTATCTCACTCTCCTTCCCTCCATGCCTGTGTCCCCTCTCATCTCCTCTTCCTTCCTTTGCCTTCGGTTCGCAACCTTTTCTCTTTCCCTTTAAAACACACCCATGCGCGCAGGCGACACATACACCACAAGGCAGCCAATTCTGTCAGTCTCTGGAGCATCAAAACCAATATCAACTCTCTCCAAATTAATTACCAACTCTGGCCAAGGCCCTACCTCTGTAATGAGTCTCTCAGGGAGCTAAAGTGATGTGCGAGCGTGTCCTCCCTCTCCATGCGTGCTGACAGCCATTTCCCCCAGCCGTGGTCTTTCAACACCTAATACCCCCCTCACTACCACAGCATTCGTCCTCGCTCTCTCCGGTGCTCACGTGGGGAGAGGATGAACCTGTGAAACAATCACTCGGTGAATTGGCTTTGTGTCAAGGAGAATTAAGTCATGTTCCATAATGGGGCCCATGCCACACAGAAATAGCCCCTGTGTGTGATGTAGTGGCACAATGTAGATGTAAAACAACTTGTTGAATATCAGCGTGTGCTGATCAAACACATGGCCATGGTGTGAAGGGATATTAATATGATGAAACAGCTCAGATGGCTCAGGGCACGGCCGCATTGGGCCTTTGATCAGTCTTTCTCTTGGCTATCCGCCAAACATGACTGTCAATCTCAACAAGAGAGCATTACATAAATCACCGTGTAGCTATAGGTAAACCGAGCTTGGTAACAAATGACCCTCTGAAATGGGGGAAGGCTGGATTCAATCCAGGTGGAGTCATAAATCTGCTGTACACCGGTTTCAGTCAATCTACCTAAGCTGAAATACAGCAAGCTTTGGCATGTAAGCTACTTCGCGAGTACAGAAACTGTGTTAAGTCAACACAAGCTTTTCTGAAAAGGATTTGAACCAAGTAAACATGCAAACACACGTTATGCTGTACAGCTACATTGCCTCAGTCTATTAACTAAATACTGATTTGCAACGCAGATTTTTGTAAAGTTAGCAAAGTCAATCAACAGTCAACGAATGTTTTACTGAGAAGCATTCGAAAGGAGGCGGAAGCAGAATCATGCATGCGTTCGGGTATACCCACAAGTTTTGATATAACAGGTGGAAAATAACCTACAATGTTAAAATGGTTACGGCCAGAAATCAACATACAGGTGTATTTTGTTCTAAGCGTAAATGTTTATTTATTTATTTTATTAACATATCCTACATTTCAAAAATATATATACAATAGCAAGACGCCTCAGGGCGACATGCAAAGGACGAGGTCGCGCCATGTCTTGGCCATCTGGCCAGTGATGTACTGTATCGGACAAGTACTCATATATGAAGACCCCTGGTACCCATGTGGAGATCCATGTACTGTATATGGAGATATGCTGTGATAGCCCAAACATGCTTACTCAGTTGATATGTGAAAGTCCTATGACGTCTATGACAACTGACATCATACATACAATCCCTTTTATGCCCATACATGGAGATCCCTGTCTGTAGAACCAGCCACACAGATAATGGGCTGTCTTGGCCATATATGGATTCTGTTGTGGTATGTGGCCTCCATATATGGGCATTCCCATATGAAGTCCTGTTAGATATGGGATTAATATTGATGACATCAGGGATCTCCATGCATGGGCATAAAAGGGATTCTGTTTGTGTGGTTCCCCTGACATCACAGTGAAGTCAGAGTGTGATGTCAGAACAGCAAACCCATTCTGTTAGTGGTTCCCCTGACACTCAGTGATGTCACCTGTGATGTCACAGTGATGTGTCAGGGGAACCACAGTGTCAGGCGTAATAGACAGAGATACGTACAAGCTGTGACCGTTCACATACTAAACTGTGACCTATGGTCGCAATAAAATAACAACATATTATTATTTTTAACTATTCCTGCACGGATCACATGCCCTCCAAGGACTTAGACAGTAACTGCTTAAAATCGCATCGGCTGACAATCACATCTGCTTACTTGGCAGTTCTTTAAATGGACCCTGTGGAGCTGAAAAAGAAAATACTGGCAAATGGAGATTTCAAAGTTAGGTGTCTAGGAGAAACTTTGAGTAATTATAGCCAATTCTATTATGTGCCCAGAAGAGAAGAAAAAGAGGAGGATAAGGTCCTGTCCTGATTTGTTATTCAGGTGCGGATGACTCAGCTCAAACTGTCAACAGTGGACCACCCATATGCATATTCAAATACTCAGCTTGGTACAATGTTAACAGACTGTGCACTTATCCACCCATATACTCATTGTTGATTGTACATAATTATACTTGTTAATATTCAATGCATATTATACGGTATATTTTTCTCTTGATTTGGTTCTTGACTCTTACCTGTGTTTCATTCCCACTATTGTCGCTGCTATATGACACCCGAATTTCTCTCTGGGGATCAATAGAGTTATATCTTATCTTATCTTAGATTAATTCTCTCTGCCTGTCTCTCGCCCAACACTTGGCAATCCCACATTCCATTTACAGTAGCATTGCTCCTGAGAAAACAGTAAATATTATTTCTAATAAACAATAAAATGGCCTCCTTGCTTTCCACTTAAGCCGTTAACTGGGTGACTCCAGCAGCAGTGCAGGCGAGCCGTTCCTCACTCTAATCCTCATGTTGCAGCCCCAACAATTTCCAATACTCCATAAATTTAAGGTCTTATCTCCAGACAGTGACTAGTAAATGGTAAGCAATGCTATCAATCATGGAGCTCCCCGCTGTGTGATTCATAGTAATGTGTTTCCATTTAGAACTCCCCTGGGGGGAGAGAGGAGAGGAGACGAGGGGGAGAGAGAGAAGTGAGTCTCTAGGCATCAAATTCCCCACAACAATCAATACGCCGTGCTTCTGCCCGCCCTAGGAAAATAAATGTATCAAGGTAAGAAGAAATGCATTAAGGTGAGAGAAAATGTGTTTAGGTGAGGGGAGAATAATCAGGCACGAGGCATCAAAGCAAAAGCTGGGGATGTATGAGGGTACAGCTGCCTGTATAATAGGGTTTAACTGTACAATACAGTATGCTAATGGCATATCAATCCACTTACAGAGAAATGGAAGCCAATCAAAAACAGCTCAAGGAGAAAGGGATCGAGATGATGAAAGAAAGATGGAGAGACGGCACTCCCTCATTGATAGTGACGAAGGCCCAAGATGTGTAGACATTTATGGAAATCTTATTTATCAAGGTTATAGAGTTTCTTTTCCTCTCTCTGATGCAACATCGTTCTACAATAGATTGATGTTGACTTGACTCTATCTCCCTTGGTGTCCAGACTCAAGACCTTGACCTATCATCGATTATCAGTCCATATCACAACTTCATGTACATTCATCCTATGGTCCGTGCATACACACAGTAAAAAAAAGACCATGGTTCATGCCACCACAGATCAATACAGGCTGCAGGCAAACAAATGACCTAGCCCTGACTGATTTAAAGACCCACAGGATACATTATTTATTATTTATTTACTTTATAAACGTCCATCAATTACATGTGACTCAAATAAGATGAGACAAGAACAGCCACCACCTTCTGCGCCCAGAGCTCACAACTTTTTGCTTTACTTTACTTCATGTGTTTCTTTTCTCTTTTTTTTCCCAAATCAAAAGTATCCTGCTACTTGAGGTATGACAGAAAGACATTGCTGGACATACTATTGATACTGATAACTGATTATTGAATTTCTTGAGTTTTTCCACTTAAACTCCCTGATCCAAGAGCAAAGGAACCACAAAACACAGCAGCACTATGTCTGAGGCATCACCGGAGGCAAGGGAGAAGAGCCATGGTGATGGTGAGGCTGAGGTGGCGAGCCAAGAACTGCCAACCAGAACCTTCCCAGAATTCTGCTATAGTCAGTGTACAATGCCTTGACAACGAGCTGAGAGCAAGGATCCCATTCCAGCAGGAAATGAGGGATTTTAACATAATTTGTCTTGGATGTCAGAAGAGATTCCAGACCACGCCATCATCATACCCTCAAGTTTCTCCATGTTTTTGCACAGAAGTCAAGTGAACTCTTTAGGAGGGGCAAGGGAGGTATGTTTCATCGTCAACAATGCTTGGTGTGATCCTAAGAAGAATGTATATTCCTGCAAGTCTTTCTGTTCCCCGGACCTGGAATACTCTTGCGTATAATACTCTTGTAGCTGTCTAAGAAGTTCACCCGCCACAAGAAATCAGTAGCAATTGTTCTGTTAAAGACACTATGCTTACTTGGGAGTGACAAAGCAGGATTTTGTTTCTATTTGGGACTATTTTGAAACAGAGTGCTTACTGCTGCATATCGTCGTTGTCGGTTGGAAACCTTGTATGTCCAAAACCTTCCTCTTTTTTGTTATTATTTAAAAAAACGATTTAAAATAATGAAAATAGCCGATCTACAAGCACACACCTCACTTCGCCAGGCGTTGTATGCTTGTAGATCTGCTATTTAACTACTTTTGCAACACTTTTGTATGATGAAGTAGGCCTTTCCCTAACGAAAAACGTACAAATTTGAAACTTGGAGATACAAGGTTTCTGCCCGACAGTGACGATATGGTTTCAAAACGTCACCTAATGAGTGTTGGCTTGTGCATCCATACCACACGCAATGTGATTAGGAGGAATATGAAATGCTCCCTCTTGCACACATCCAGGTATTCATGGATTAACACATGAATACATGCGCACAGAACTTGTCTTTCTCCCGCTCCTGTCTAGGTGTATAATGCACACACAAACACAGAACAGTGACTGGGGAACAGCAAGATATTGCTTGATCGACAGTCAAGTTGAAAAAAAAAAAGTGTCAGTACAACAGAAACGGCAAAGTAACAGTAATGCATTGTGGCGCAAGAAAAAACAGCTGGGATCTGAAGTGCCATGCTACACACCAAGGTTCTCTCTGGCGTATTCACATTAAGACTCAACAAAGACTTAACAAATGTGCCATAAAAAATAAAATAAAATAACACAGGCTAAATAGTGCGGTATGCTATGTATTCCCGTAGGAATTTTTTGCTAAAATTGATTTTTTTGCTGTTTTGGCTTCTATAGGGACCAAACTATCGGAAAATGATGGGGGTCAAATTTTCAGACCCCTCCCTCTTTTCCTGGGGGCGGGTCACTTCAGTTATGGCCCTATTTGGCTATGTATTCCCAATTTCCATAGGAATCTTTTGCAAAAATTGATTTTTTTGCTGTTTTGGCTTCTATAGGGACCAGACTATCAGAAAATGACAGGGGTCAAATTTTCAGACCCCTCCCTCATTTCCTGGGGGCGGGTCACTTCAGTTTTGGCCCTATTCTGCCTTGTTTTCCCAATCTACCATAGGATTGTTGTGCCCAAATAGATTTTTTTGCTGTTTTGGCTTCTATAGGGACCAAACTATCAGAAAATGACGGGGGTCAAATTTTCAGACCCCTCCCTCATTTCCTGGGGGCGGGTCACTTCAGTTTTGGCCCTATTCTGCCTTGTTTTCCCAATCTACCATAGGATTGTTGTGCCCAAATAGATTTTTTTGCTGTTTTGGCTTCTATAGGGACCAAACTATCAGAAAATGACGGGGGTCAAATTTTCAGACCCCTCCCTCATTTCCTGGGGGCGGGTCACTTCAGTTTTGGCCCTATTCGGGCTTGTTTTCCCAATTTCCCAAAGATTTCTTTTTTGCTGTTTTGGCTTCTATAGGGACCAAACTATCAGAAAATGATGGGGGTCAAATTTTCAGACCCCCTCCTCATTTCCTGGGGGCGGGTCACTTCAGTTTTGGCCCTATTCGGGCTTGTTTTCCCAATTTCCCAAAGATTTCTTTTGGCCAAATTGATTTGTTTGCTGTTTTAGCTTCTATAGGGACCAAACTATCAGAAAACCTATTCACCTATGTATTCCCATAGGAGTATTTTGCTAAAAATTTATTTCTTTGCTGTTTTGGCTTCTATAGGGACCAAACTATCACAAAATGACAAGGTTCCAATTTTCAGACCCCTCCCTCATGTCCTGGGGGGAGTACTTTACAGTACTTTATAAACAGCTTCACAGTATATTCCGAGGCTATTCAATAGTTTAGGTAGGAAAAGTTCAGGTGAGGAGGATGGGGTAGCATTTATACTTCCTGACCTGTTATTATTCTTGTCAAATACGGGATCTATTCATCATCACTGTTATCTATGTCCTCCCTTAAGGCTCATTCCCACAAATACAAAAATATCTTTCTCCATTCAAGTGGATGGTAAGATACAGATAAAAGAAAATATCTGTCTCAGATATTTAGCTGTGTCTTACCATCCACTTGAATGGAGAAAGATATTTCTTTATCTTTTAATCTGACCCAGTGGGAATGGGCCTTTATACTGTTGGCAAAGTCAGTCCAGTGCCATAGCACTTGCAGATACTGACTGTCCCTTGCAACCTGCTTTGCAGCCAAATGTGATGAGCTCAAGTATTGCCTTTGGAGCAGTGAGGGCAAGACACCTGACTAGAACATACCCTCCACTCTCTGAATTCCATCAATTCCCTTCAATTGGTGGAAGCTCAGAGCTCAGGGCAATTGGACATCGGTGTCAGCAGCCTCTTCGATGTGTGCACCTCTTCAAAATCATGTCCCTTGATGAAGGTATCATATATGACAAAGAGCATGAAAGAACTGGCCCTTGAGAAATACTCAAGCAGTCCCTGGCCTAACACATGTCAACTTCTCCTTGGTTGATCACAGTCAGGAGTTCCTTTATGGACATAGTGAGCTTCATCTCTGGATGAAGACTTCGTATTTTTTAATGACTGATCCATATACAACTAATATTACCTATCAAAGACAACTCGACCCTCAACATAGCCAGCCATCATCGTTATGATTCGTTTGCTGAATGCATCCTGAAGATCTGACAGCTTTTTGTCTTTTTCATGTTCTGAAGCACACCCATGGCATCAACATTAAGAACTTTGACAGAATAATCGTCCTCTGTCAGATCATGCTATGGGACACATGGAAGATCTTCCTACAGGGGCTCTGCCCTGGCATCTTCAATTGCATGCAAAATCTGAACCCCCTCATGTTCTGACAGTTTGGTCCCTAAAGAAGCCAAAACAGAAAAGAAGAAAAACTAGGGCCAAAACTGAAACCCCCCTCCCCCTCGCCGCCTCAGGAAATGGGGGAATGGTATGAAAATTTGAACGCTGTCATTTTCTGATAGTTTGGTCCCCAGAAGCCTAAACAGCAAACAAAACAATTTTAGCAAGAAAAAAGAAAATCCTATGGGAAATTGGAATGCATTGCCGAATAGGGCCAAAACTGAAGTGACCCGCCCCCTGGAAATGAGGGAGGAGTCTGAAAATGTCAACCCTGTTATTTTCTGATAGTTTGTTCCCTATGGAAGCCAAAACAGAAAACAAAACATTTTTTGCAAAAAAATCCTATGGGAAATTGGGAATGCAGAGCCGAATAGGGCTAAAACTGAAGTGACCCGCCCCCAGGAAATGAGGGAGGGGTCTGAAAATTTGACCCCCGTAATTTTCTGATAGTTTGGTCCCTATAGAAGCCAAAACAGCAAACAAATAAATATTAGCAAAAAATACTATGGGAAATTGGGAATACATAGCCGAATAGGGCCAAAACTGAAGTGACCCGCCCCCAGGAAATAAGGGAGGGGTCTGAAAATTTGACCCCCATCATTTTCCGATAGTTTAGTCCCTATAGAAGCCAAAACTGCAAAACAAAGTATTTTTGCAAAAGATTCCTATGGAAATCGGGAATACATAGCCAAATAGGGCCATAACTGAAGTGACCCGCCCCCAGGAAAAGAGGGAGGGGTCTGAAAATTTGACCCCCATCATTTTTCGATAGTTTGGTCCCTATAGAAGCCAAAACTGCAAAAAAATCAATTTTAGCACAAAAATCCTACGGGAGCTGTATTTTGGACATAGCATACCACACTAGGAAATAGGACCAGTTAATTTAAATCTCATTCTTCTATAATCGCTCACAGACATGAGGAAAATGGAGATGGAGTGCTGAGTGTATTGAACAAAAGACATTTCTCCTTGTGCAAAATCCCAATTTCTACTTTCCTCTCGCTCTGAGGTTCGAGTCAACATGGTCACAAAAGTCATAGTTTTTAGGCTACTATGACAACCTCTATTTCAAAGAACCACATTTGAATGAAAGAATCCTTTCATAGGCCTATTTAGTGAGAATAATGAAAAGCCCCAATAATTTTGCACAGAAGAGAAATACCACTAGGCTTTTGGGGTTTACCTTCTTTTTCCTGTATTCATACTTTTTGACCCTGCATGTCATCTCCTCCAACTTCAATTAAGACTGATCAGTGGAAGGCGTTCAGGGGCCAAGAGAAGAGGGATAGAAAGCGAGATGAATGGATGGCCACTGTCATTCTAAAGGCAGATTTCTCATTATGGTTTGGTTAAATCAAACCAAGATGACAATTTAGGGCTGATTAGGGCAACACATTAGAGCAGCCAAGAGATTATAAAAGGGAGTGATGTTGTAAAAATGTAAGCTGTGATAGACTATCTGCTATTACACATCACGATAAATACAACCACTTCATAGTAATAGCTTTTGAAGCGCTGTCTCCTAAAACTAATTTATTTGAGGTGATCTTCTGTAAAGAATGATGTCTACACCAACCATTGCCTTTGAGATATTTACAGTCAATGCACATATATCCAGTTGTCCTTCCAGCAAGAAAAAAACTCAAGAAATGATGTGGAAATGAATCACTGAATCATCCTCATTCTCTCTTCAATGGTACCCACTATAGATGCAGTAGTGCTCTTGTCGTCCCCTTGACTAGGTGATCCATACACTTGACATAATGCTGCACATTGCAATCTTTTCTCCATTGTTGGGAGCTAGACTTAGCCTGGGTACCAGCCTGCTACGCTACGTTCAGTGGATTGGTTTTGTCACTTCACTTCTCAGTCTGGCAAGCCTCCATTTGATTTCCGAACGTCACCTGTTGCGTATGCAATGTTGTTGCTGATTGGATGTCGTTCCAACGAATAGAGTAGGGTTAGGGTAGCTATGTCATCAGCCAGCCAATAGGTGTATTCGTCCCACCCCGTTCCACAGACCAATCAGAAGCCGCGAGTGGTTTTCTATGCCATTGCCTCCCTTGGAGATAGGAGCCTTGCCAGACTGAGAAGCATAGTGACAAAACCAATCCACTGAACATAGCGTAGCAGATTGGTACCCAGGCTAAGCTAGACAAGCGTGTTTGAAATAACTCTACCATCTACACTTGGAATGATGTGTTACCAATCGTTTTTGAGAAAAAGTACCTTTCCTACCTGTTACGGAAGACCAAGAAACAGTATCAGATATAAACAATGTTTTTAACTTCAAAATCTCAAAACTGACACTTTGTTACCAACCCAGTTAATATTTGTTTGTTGCATGAGTTATTGTTTCATTACGTTGTCAGGGAGTGGGGGTTATCTGGGGTAGCCAGGCTACCCCGGATCAAAAATTGGAGGAGCCATGGCTCCGATGGCTCCATTGATCCATGTGCTATGAACAGTAAAGGACAAGAATGCGATGTCGCAGTACCAAACAACTTTTATCAAAGGCTACACTACCACTGAGCCCTGACATTGTATGTTCCCCTTCAACATGGAATTCTATTTTGGGAATGACTAGATGCTGCCATGCTGCGTTTAAAAACATTTTCTTAAGAAATGGGCACCGCCCTCAATGCCAGAGGTTATAGCTGTTCACAGACACACTAAACAGACAAATGGACAGACTGAAGCAAAAACAATCCACCCTGTGGCCGTCCAGCCTTCGGTTGTCTGGAGATAAAAAAATCACACCTGTGTGAACTGAGCGGTGGTCGTGGAGGCTGTGCGTGTGTGCGTGCGTGTGTGCGTGCGTGCGTGCGTGCGTGCCTGGCCTGAACAACAGCGCCCCTCCCTTCACATGTGAGGTCAGAAAAGGTATTGCAGGCTACATACAGACTCAGGCTACATACAGACAGACACGCACGCACGCATACCCACACACACGGCCACGTATAGGAGACGGTGTGACCACCGCTCAAAAGGTTGGGAACCGCTGCTGCCCTAGTACAATGTTGTTATTTGACTCAAGAACAATACACGTGTATTGTGTGTGTGTGTGTGTGTGTGTGTGTGTGTGTGTGTGTGTGTGTGTGTGTGTGTGTGTGTGTGTGTGTGTGTGTGTCAGTCAGCTCCAGAGGCAAGGTAGCAGCATCAACAGCTTGGTGTTGCGATGGCTATCAGTGGGCCCAGACAGGGACAAAACGCCCTTGACGCTTCTACAATAATAAGCCACCTCCTTTTCTATGAACGAATACCAAACCAATACAATTCTCTGGGGGAGAGACACCCCCCCCAGCCCCCACCCTCAACCCCTCCATTTTCTCCGGAGCACATTTAAAAAAAAGTGCTATTAATCAGCAGGACGTCTCCTGCTGAATATTATTTGAGGCTGTCTCCTTCACTCTAGTTGGAATTGTTCCATGGGCTTTGTTTCTCGGGAGAGCAGCGTAAGCGTGGTTAAATGCAGACTTAAAGGGGGTCAGATAACTACAAAGCTGAACAGCTGCCTCAGGTAAAGGCTGCATTCTAACAGAATCTTGAGAAGGAAGTGAAGGGGGGGGGGGGGGTAAAGCCTTCAGAGAATTGGGAGCTCAAATCTAAACCCCAAAAAACAAAATGCAGTGAACCTAGGGATACTTAAATAAAAGGCTTTAGGCTTTAGAAGTCTTAATGGCGGCCTTGGTTGAAGCATCCGTACTCTCACTCGAAACAACAACAACACTACCAATGATGATCTCTCTCTCTCTCTGTTCCCCACAGTGAGGCTTGTGTTTGTCACTAGCCAAAAAAACAAATTAATCCTCTTAATGCCTAATAATTGCCTGTATTCCCAATTAGGATCTTTTTTTAGCATAATGTCACCCAACGGAGCACTAAGAGACATTCTGGTGAAGCTCCTGTGAGGCTGACGATAAGTTGATCTCTGTGATAGGCCTATAACGGGCCATAAATATTTAGGTTCTGAATCTATGAAACATAACTTGTATAACACTGCATTATGTACATCAAATACTGTGTGTGTGTGTGTGTGTGTGTGTGTGTGTGTGTGTGTGTGTGTGTGTGTGTGTGTGTGTGTGTGTGTGTGTGTGTGTGTGTGTGTGTGTGTGTGTGTGTGTGTGTGTGTGTGTGTAGGTGTGTAGGTGTGTGTGTGTGTGTGTGCGTGTGCATGTGCGTGCGTGCGCGCGCATGCAGGTGCGGGTGTGTGCGTGCATGTGTGTGGCCTAAGCACTAATCTGCAATACACAGTAATGGCTTCTGGAATACATAGTAATGGCTTCCCAAGAAGCCATTACCATTAAGCCAGAAGTCTGAACATGCAGACATTTTGTATTGGGTGATTTCTAATATCAGAGAATTAAAGTCTGTCCCCACAGACTGTACTAGAGTTTATGTGGGATTCTGTCATAAGGTGCACTTTTATGCAAAACAACTAAATATATTAGGTTAGATGTCCTTTATTATCCACAAAGGGAAAATGTTTTGCTCGGGTCAATGCAAACATTCATATCGTCGGTGTCGGGTGGAAACCTTGTATGTCCAAAACCGTTCGTTTTGCATTTATCATTTTAAAAAATGATTTAAACTAGTGAAAACAGCCGATCCGCAAGCACACAACGCCTCACGGTGCGAGGCGTTGTGTGCTTGTAGATCTGCTGTTTCACTACTTTTGTGTGACGGCCTTGTATGACGAAGCAGGGCTTTGCTTTGCGAAAGAACGTACACATTTGAAACTTGGAGATACAAGGTTTCCACCCAACAACGACAATATAATTTATAACTGTATGTGTCATGGGTACATCCACACACACAAATACACTTTCCCTTCTCTTTTCTTGTATGCTTATCTCTACCTTTAACAATTCTCTCTCTGTATCTCTCTGTGATTAACCGGAAATATATCGAAACCGACATATAGAACCAATATCCTACTTCATCTTGCTCATGTAGGTTAACCGATTAAATCGAGAAGTACGTTTTTTTATTTTTTTTATTTCTTATACCAACAAATCAACACAAAAAAAATGTAATGGATTTTTTGGATAATCGACTAACTAATTAACCACTGGATCGGTTCGCAGCCGAGTGTACAAGGCTCAGCAGGAAACCGATGGATTGTGCAGTCCAAGTAGAGAATGAGGCTTTACTCCAGGTGAAGGAGTTTAAGTATCTCGGGGTCTTGTTCACGAAAGAGAAAAAGGGAAAGACGGAGAAGGAGATCAGCCGGATAATCGGAGCAGCAGGAGCAGTTTTGCAATCACTAAATCGCACTGTTGTGAAGAAAAAAAGAGTTGAGCCGGAAGGCAAAGCTCTCTGTCTACCGAGCAATCTTCGTTCCTACTCTCACCTATGGTCATGAAGTGTGGGTCAAGACCAAAAATATAAGGTCGCGAGTGCAGCGGCCGAAATGGGTTTCCTCAGACGGGTGGCTGCATCTCCCTTAGAGATAGGGTGAGAAGTTCACCCGAGAGAGACTTGGAGTAGAACCGCTGCTCCTACACTTGGAAAGGAGTCAGCTTAGGTGGTTCGGGCATCTAGTACGGATGCCCCCCGAGCGCCTTCTAAGGAAGGTCCTCGATGCACGTCCCACTGGGAGAAGACCCCGTGGCAGACCAAAGATCAGGTGGAAGGATTACATCTCCAAACTGGCTTGGGAACGCCTCGGTATACTCCCTGAGGGAGTGGAGGAAGTTGCTCGGGATAAGGAAATCTGGAAGTCTCAGTTGGAACTGTTACCCCCACGACCCGATTCCGGATAAGCGGTTTGAGGATGGATGGCTGAATGGATAACTAATTAACCACTTTAGCCCAATTTTATAGTTTGTTATACAATAGCGTATAATAGCCATAAGAACTGTAGCTCTCCTTATCTCACCCCATCTCTCTCTTTCAATGAATCCAGTGAACTCCCACACTTTCCCTCTTCCTCCGGCACTGAGAAACATTGCACTGCTGCAGAGATTGAACAGCTACACAGCGTTTCCACCGCAGCTGTCATAACTTCCTTTTGAAGTAATATGAAAGGGATATGGAAAGGTCAGTATATTTAGTCCAAGAAATCGGGGAGAATTTGTGTAATCTCTTAGTCAGACATTTCCATCTATCTCAGAACCCAAATAGTCTCTACTATGCCAAAGAAATGGAGAGAAAAGGAAAATTGCACAAGAAAAAACAAACAGTAAAAACAATTAGAAACAGACTGTGTAGAATAGATATTGTTTTCTTTTTATAACACCATGGAACTGCGGACTACTGCCCAATGTGCTGTGGGCTACTACAACAATTAAAAAATTCATGTAAATTTCTGTTTTCGACGATGCCATAATTTAAGCAGTGGCAGCCTTAAGCATCATTTTAAGAGCTTATGGGCTGTATTGTGATTGTCTAAAGTGCCAGCTCTTATGCCTAAAGGCCTGTCCATACTGTGTCCAACAACCGAACATTTTGTCTGAGATTTCCGACGTGCAGCTTTCCGAACTCTAATTCGGGGCAATGCTTTTTCAGAAGATGCGAGTAAAGTCATTTTGTAGTTGAACCGGAGCTTTCCGACGGAAAGTTCTGTGGTCGGAAACTGTATGGACAGGCCTTTAAGTTAAGGCATAAGAGCTGGTACTTAACTCATCTAGTGCCGTTTGCGTGATGTCACGCAATAAGTACTAGAGTACTTACAGTGCCGAATGCGTGATGTCGCGCAAAAAGTAATAAATTACTGTAACGTTGAGTACATTACCGAGTAGAATGGCCGGATGTCCGGAGACGAAAATCCGCGCTGATTTGTCATCATCACGGCTCCACGAGCACACAATAGTCATCCCATAACATTGAGGTGGACGGCCGATCTCATCTTTAATGTCCATTATCTCAAAACAACACTTTAGAAGCGAAGATGGAGGCAGATGCTCGCTTATATAACACATGTATAAACGCTCCATTGCAATCCAGCATGGCACCACGTAAACAATGATCGGTTCCGGCGCACGACCCGATGACGTCAGACCGGAAGTGATCACGCTGTGGCACTTCTGGCTTTCAAAATAAGAGAGTGCAAGCGGATGGAGCCTGCGTGAGGCACTCTGGACATCATTGCGACCGAAAATCGCGGGCACAAAATGAGTTAAGATAATCAAAATAGAGCCCCAAGTGTCAATGTGCATGTCAGCCGGGGGCCCTCTAGGAGGCCGTGGCCTGTTTCTGTTGAAATGAGTGAAAACACAGCTAAGGCTGCCGATGCATTCAAGTCATTTTGATGTGACGCATGGCTTATTGCCGTTGATCGAAACTCAGTTGCTCATCTTAACCCTTTTAATGCCACTTGGGGGCGCCAAAGTCAAAGTCTGTTGAGTGGCCAGGCATTACACCATAGGCAAGCACTGCAACAGACAGGGATCCACGTGGCAGTGACGCACGTGTACTGTACATGTTTGTGCTTGTGATGAGAAGGACCCGGATGAAATGGCTACAGATAGCTATAGGCTGATAGCTCATTTAGAAGGTAGATATTCGGCGATTTAAGCCGTAAATAAAACGTTCAAGCTAAGATTAGAACACAGTTAAGAGAAAATGCTCTCTAAAGATGTGACTTTGTATTGGATCCGGCAGCGCGATGCGGCGGCGTTGCCCGATTACGGGCCAGTGGAAAGGGCTTTTGGTCGGCGGCCTAGATTTTAAATTTAGAGCCAGGCTTGGTGCGGCCTCGGATTATTTTATTAATCTTATTAAAAAAGCTGGACTAGTTCGGGATAGGCACACTGGAATACGTCGCGCCGCCGACAGTGAACATTCAGTGAACATTGGGGGGGGGGTCTAAACTTTATTTTAAACCATTTCTAATGGAACAAATCGTCGGACCATCTAAAATATGGCTCGTTGGAAAGCGCTGGACGATCCAATGACCACCCACGTTGGTCCAAGCAGCTCAGGGTGAGTAAAAAAAAAAAAGTTTTTTGCCGAAGAAAAGCCGAATTTGTTCGGGATAGGCACTGGATGAGTTAAAGCATAGTCATCGGCTCTGAACAAAATCGAATAAAATACTTCTGTGTGCAAGCCTATTCGGCAGCCTATATGTGTCTGTATATACATACACCACCAAAAGGATCACAAAACTCTAAATGTCTGGAGGCCTGTTTTGAAATATACCTGTCTGTAACTCAAATATTTCAAGACATCACTGTCTATAGTTCGATTAAGATAGTTTGTAGCTGCAGCACGTTGTCGATGCAAACCAGGGAAGTTAAGTCTTCTGTCATGAACTACATACATGCACAGCAACTATGCAAGTTGCAAGCCAGAAATCATATAACAGAGGTTAGGACATAGGACTTAATGAATATATTTGGGGATTGCTGAGCTGTTGCTGATCAAACTCTGTTCTAAATTGTTGAAATGCGGCAGACAATGTAGAGGGCCTACCAGCCAAAGTCACACAATGGGAGGCTTCTGAGTCAACATGGGCTTGCATCCCTGTAGGACACCTCTGATGTACCCTGATGAACTGAGGCTGTTCTGAAGGGCAAAAAAGTATGCAACTCACAATGAAGGTGATGATTTTGTACACAGTGCATGCATAAGCCACCTAACACAGTACCACACAATTGCCTTTAAGCCTCATCTGAAGTCTGAATTTATATTTAAAAGCTCTTTCTTATGAATTGATGTCTGATTTTCTCTCCGAGTCTTGTTATAGATAAATATTAATATCCAGTCAGGGTGAAGTCAACCATTTATTGAAGAAGATTCATCAGCATCAGAGAAACAGCATACAGCATACACAGCATAGAGAGCTCTGGCCTGCTGGCCAGAGCTTTGCCCTGTTGGGCAGAACTCCTTCTGAAGTGTCATATGGGACACCTTTTATACACCAAAGTGCTCTCCCTAGACGGAGATAGAATCTAAGCATCTATACTAGTACCATACAGTTTATAATAAGGCTGACTGGTTAAGTTGCAATGACCATGTATAGTATCACTTAGTACAGGTTTTATGCTGACACAGAGGAGAAGTGGAGGTCACAGTCCATGGTTGTCAGCTGTTAGATTGACAGCAGCAGGTACATCTAAATGTAGTAGCCTAGTGAGATTTTCTTGTAGACTACATACAGTACACTTATTTGTTACACTATAAATATTACTACCACATTCCATCCTGTTTTTTTGTGAATGAATACTCTATTCATTTACATACAACAGGATATTTATAGAGTGCCAAATCAATAGACCTTTCAGACAATTACATGTTGATATAGCAATTTAAATAATTAATTCATGATTTCCACATGATAGCTATATGTTAAATAGCTATACGTCCGCGTTCCACGGCTAACACCTTTGACTTAAGGTATTACACGTCCGAGTTCTATACGGCAAACACCTTCTATCATGCAAGGTATTTCTAGTCTACCACGGTTCCCCCGTGAAGCTATAATTAAATAGCACCCTGAGTTACACAGGTACTGTTTTTTTCTTTTCTTAAACAGAACTTTTCCGCTGAGATATGAGAAAGTTAGAATTTAGTAAATGTGAATCTATATTTGTTTGTACTTTGAAACTCTGTTTTACAAAATCAAGAGCCCGCATGTACTCCCGTCTGACTCAAGCGTTTTCCTTGACAGTCACCACGTTCCCGGAGCTGCCTGACAACTCTTCAATGTTGAAACAACAGAGTTTAGACTATAAAACCAAATATTCTTACATTAGTGGCAAATGCCTTGTTGACTCATATTTTAGATCTCAACTTTTAGCTAATATTATTCCTATATAAATTACTCAGCTTCATATCAAACATATAATTGTTGTAGTCTTCATGGCGTTGTCCTCCATCTGCCCATCTTCATTTGGCTTATGGCCTGTGGTGGTTAATGTCTCTGCTTCTGTTGGATCTCCACTGGGCTGGGGGGCTCCAGTTCAGTGGCTCTCACACCGCATGTGTGTCTCCTTGGCTTCGTCCCCTCCTACTGTGGCAAAAGTCATGTTGGTGTTCGACATGGTGTCGATTTCGTCACCTCCGCTGTCAGTCTGTGTTGTTTCTTGGTGCCCGACTTGCTCTCCATGTTGGTGAATAGCAATCTGCCCTCCTTGTCACCACAGGCTGCAGTCATCACAAGATTATTGTTAATCTGTGAGGTCTCGACCTTGTAGATCTGCTTGAAAGTCAGTTCTTGCTGGTTTTGCATAGCTTGCAAGTTGCTTCTGTAGCGGTCTCCTCATGGTGGTGGACCTGCTTTAGGTCTGCTTTCAAAAATCTCCTTTCCAAAAATGTTCCTTCAACCCAGAGTTCTTTTGACCAAGTATCCATCTATGGTAAAGATGAAATATTGGTCCCTTCGTGGTCGCCAACTGTTATAGATAAATATTAATATCCAGTCAGGGTGAAGTCAACCATTTATTGAAGAAGATTCATCAGCATCAGAGAAACAGCATACAGCATACACAGCATAGAGAGCTCTGGCCTGCTGGCCAGAGCTTTGCCCTGTTGGGCAGAACTCCTTCTGAAGTGTCATATGGGACACCTTTTATACACCAAAGTGCTCTCCCTAGACGGAGATAGAATCTAAGCATCTATACTAGTACCATACAGTTTATAATAAGGCTGACTGGTTAAGTTGCAATGACCATGTATAGTATCACTTAGTACAGGTTTTATGCTGACACAGAGGAGAAGTGGAGGTCACAGTCCATGGTTGTCAGCTGTTAGATTGACAGCAGCAGGTACATCTAAATGTAGTAGCCTAGTGAGATTTTCTTGTAGACTACATACAGTACACTTATTTGTTACACTATAAATATTACTACCACAGTCTCAAACCTTGCCAACATTTCCATGGGTAATTCAGATTTTCTGTGGTGAGTGAGATAAAAAATTGCTTTTTTTCTTCGTCTTTTACTGAGGAAGCATCTAAAAGTAGTACAGAGGTTCTGCGCTTACTTCCCCCTGTATGACAATGTTGAGGTCACTGGGGACAAATGTCTTTAAATACAAAAGAAAACTGGGACTTTTATCGTGGCTACAGTGCATGTTCACTGTACTGGCGGTAGCGCCACACAGGAAAGTGTGTGAATAGTTTGACACCCCCATCTGACACAGGCCTAATGGGCCGATAGGGTCATGCTGTTTAATGGCAGTTAGCTAGCTGAGTGACAGTGCTGCACTGGGCCCCAGACTCTGCTGTCATGGATGGCAGGTGTGCCAGTGAGTTATGTGTCATTGTAGGATGCAATAAGGTCAAGCAGGGAGCGGGCGAGGGAGAGCGAGAGACAAAGGCAGAGAGTGAGAGAGATAGAGAGTGGGAGACAGAGAGATAATACAGAAATATGAGAATAAGGGAACAGCGAGGGGTGTATTGCCACACAGCATACCGCTGATCCCACCTGTAGACTTGCCCCCATGTGCAATTTATCTGGAAAATGTCAGCAATGATTATAATTCAACGGTAACCTTTGGTTAGGGTGATTATTGTGCTGATAGGTTACTGCTTGTCATACAGCATGGCAAAGAATGCATTCTTGGCAGTTATGAAGAGCTTTCGCATGGTTTAATCTTTTCTGCAACATAAAGTCTCCTGCAATGCACGCATAAGGAAGGCATCTTTACAGTGTGTGTGTGTGTGTGTGTGTGCCATTGGCTACATTGTGTATTCATAAGAAATGAGAGAAATCAGGTAAAAGGTGCTTTTCTTACAGACGACACAAGATATACAGTATAAGTAAAGTGCTAATGATTGTTTTATACATTATATTTGAATATTGAAACGTTCAACATACTTTATACTTTATCGTAAGGACCTTATTATAGGTAAAACAATGGTGTAGACATGTTACCAATGCCAAACGCACATGCCAAACCCTGACACAGGGTATTATTTTGGATGTGAAGAATATAATAGAACTAGTACATACAGTACAATTACAATATAGAAATCCACACCAGAGAGCAAATTATGCATGTCATTGACACAGGTTCTCAGGTTCTCTCTCTCTCTCTCTCTCTCTCTCTCTCTCTCTCTCTCTCTCTCTCTCTCTCTCTCTCTCTCACTAAAATGGCATCGCCATTTCTAAGCATCAGCAGAATTCACAAGAACATTATTTATCCTGTAAAAGAGGGACCCAAAGGAAGTCATTAAGTTTCTGGTTGAATAAAGTGAGCAAAAAAAAAACAGGTCATCAAAACATCAAAGACATAGTCCTGGTGTCCTCTCCATCAAAGCATGTGACAGTGGCACCGCTAAACCACCCTTAGGACAGTCAAGTCATTTTATTATTCATAAGAGACAATTGGGAAGAAAAACATATGAGCAATACTGGCTTTCAAAATAGCTTGGCTTAGAAAAGGCAGGCAAAGCAACTTTTTTGCACTGATGGAGAAGTTTTGACAGTCCTGCTTGAATTGCTATGGTATATCGGGGCAAATTAAGTTAACTGGGAACTGGCAGAAAATAATATGATTTTTATTATCTCAATAACTAAATAAACAATTATGCCAACTTTAAAGTTAAGCTGTCATATCATAAAAGGAATGTGACTACTGTTCTTTCTTTCTAACATTGCCTTCCAGTTTTACATCATCCACTACAACATAATGACAGAAAATAAGCATCTGTCATGGTCGTCATCTGAAAGCAAACTTTAGTCGGTTTTTAGTCTGGATGTATTTGTTATTGGATTGGTTAAAGTTGTACCATGTAACTTTTTTTATAAAACAAATCTTAAAATTGTCCTAACTGTTAAATCGCTAAAGTTTTAGAACACCCACTCCGTTATTTTCAGCTTCTGAAGCCTTCTCTTTATATGTTTTCTATGATCCTGGCCGTGGACCGGATTTCGCGCCAAAATGACGTAATCTGCATCATCTGTATACGTTGTGTATACGTTGCCCAATCACATCGCCGATCATGCACACATGGTACACTACCGGCCAATCACAGCGCATCTTGAAGTGGGGTCGCCATATTTGTAGTCGCCCGTGTGTCTCTTTACTCAAAAGGTAATCTCGCCTACCAGGCAGGGTGAAGTAGTCCGTTTCTCCGGAATGCCTGAACGCACAGGAACCAGGGACCCCTCTAAAGATAGCTCTCGGCGTTGTGGAGGCAGACGCGGGGGTGTGAAGGTACGAAAAACGGGCGAAAGACGCGAACGCGACCGCGGTTTGCTATAGGGCTACTGACCACTAGTTGAGCATCTTACACAGTATAGCTTTAAATATGAAAACCGCCACATCTTGTCAGTAATGCCAGTAACGTCAGTAACGCCTCAACGTCTCAATGTCTATTCACCATATTCCTGGCCCTCTCTATGGAGGCTGCCATTTTCTTTTACAGAGGGCGCTAGAGAGTTTTTCTGTGTGCTGCTTCAACAACATCTTTTCACTTCCTCCCATGTCTAAGAACAAGAGATCCCAAGTGAGGAAGTGACAGGGAATTGTCTGTTGCCAGATATTGCTGAAGAAACAAGCAGCAAGCGTCTATGAATAATAAGCCCAATAGAATTAACTAGGTTCAGTTTTACTACTTTACATTTACATTTGAAAATAGCAGATCAGCAAGCTCACAATGTGTCACATTGTGACACATTGTGAGCTTGTATATTTGCTATTTAAAATATTGAGGGAAATTTTTGAAACATTTTAACAACACAAATCTGTGTGGAGGTCCCTGGCACCACATATTTTCAGATGGGGGTCTGCGACAAATATGTTAATCTGGGGTCCTTGATATGAAAGGATTTGGGAACCACTGGTTTAAAAAATATTTGAAAGTAATAGTCCGGGAAAAAAAGGGTGATTTTTGGCTGAACGTGGATTCGCTTGTAAAAGTTTTTTTCTCAACTGATTCTTGTAGCTTGGGGTCACCTCTTAAGGATTCAAGAGGATGACCAGTGATATCCATTGAGCATTTTTTATTATTAACCCCTTAATGCCTGAAACATGGTCTCCCATTGACTTTCTATACAGGAGGAAAATACCCAGAAAAAGATTATTTTTCGGGGTATTTAAGGAGGATCTGAGGGGTCTAACTAGGGGTTTGTCATGATGCTGAATCCATTGCAGGCATTTGTTTTGCACAAAAAACATTCCGTGGGCTAGAAATAGCCTCAGAAAACAATACACGTATGGGTGAGTATTCATGTTAGTCGGAGGCCTTAGGGTTTTTTTTTCTTGTGCTAATCAGTCTAAAAGTGCAAAATTTTGCACAGATGTAGCTCAGGGCATGCTCTAATGATTTAGCTAGGTCGGCGACCTTCGGGTCACCACAACACCCACAAAACTCTGAAAAGTGATGACTCATCACTTTTCATCACTAAAGTCGATGGGAGCCCAACTTGATTTGGCCGCTGTGGCGACCCCGAATGTCGCAGACTCGGGCGCCCTAGCTAAATCATTAGAGCAAGCCCTGAGCTACATCTGTGCAAAATTTTGCACTTTTAGACTGATTAGCACGAGAAATAAAAACCCTAAGGCCTCCGACTAACATGAATACTCACCCATACGTGTATTGTTTTCTGAGGCTATTTCTAGCCCACGGAATGTTTTTTGTGCAAAACAAATGCCTGCAATGGATTCAGCATCATGACAAACCCCTAGTTAGACCCCTCAGATCCTCCTTAAATACCCCGAAAAATAATCTTTTTCTGGGTATTTTCCTCCTGTATAGAAAGTAAATGGGAGCCCATGTTTCAGGCATTAAGGGGTTAATAATAAAAAATGCTCAATGGATATCACTGGTCATCCTCTTGAATCCTTAAGAGGTGACCCCAAGCTACAATAATCAGTTGAGAAAAAAACTTTTACAGGCGAATCCACGTTCACCCCCATTTTTCCCGGACTATAAGCCCAATAAACAACTACACAAATTGCTTATTATAAGCAGACATGGCAACACCGGTTCATTCAGAGCCCAGAGCGCCTCTACTGACACTTTAATCTAATGCAAGGACAACAGGAAACCAAATGATGTTTTTGAGCGGTGGTCACACCGTCTCCATAGCGTGGCCGTGTGTGTATCCGTCTATGTATGTGGGTCCGTATGTAGCCTATGTATGTGGGTCCGTATGTAGCCTAAGTACCCCTGGTGACCAGAGAGGTGCTGTTGAGTCTAGTCTGCCCTGAGCATCAACTGCAATACCAGTGGTGGCCTGAGTGACATGGATGGATGGATGGCTCTCTCTCTCACACGCAAGCAAGCACCCCCCCCCATATTATTATTACCCTTATTATTATTTTAAATATTTTTTAAAAATATTTATTTAATCTTTTTTATTATAATTATAATTATTATTATATATTTGTTTTGCTGTTGCGCAGCCTCCACGACCACCGCTCAGTTCACACGGGTGTGATTTTTATTTTCTTTCAGGATATGAACAGGAAGCCAGGGGGCGGGGTCAGGAATATGGTGAATAGCCTCAATGTCTATAGCTGACCTATGACATCACATTGTTGTGACATCACATTCAGTCCTTGTCCCTTGTATGGCCCCAGATCGCTGATGTCATCAATATTAAGCCCACATGGAATGCCCATATATGGACATATTTTGTGAGTCTCATGTGATCTATAACATCTATGATGTCAGACATCAGTCATATCCATATTTGGGAAAATATTTTGACCACATTTTGTCCAACTTGACAACCAACTGCAACTTGAATCACACTTCCAAAAGAATTCCGTCCTGTGCGAATTCCGTCCTGTTTCGCCTTTAGGTGTCTTACTGGTTTCATACTGTTCTAGTATATACAATAAGCATATAATCCCTAACTACTACTCATTGAGAATGTGGCAAGTTGAGCATTCTACTGACTCGGAACACTTTCGAGCCAGTGAACTGAACCAGGGGCAAAAAACATACTGTCCTGGAAGGCAAGCAATCTTATTAGTAATATTTCATAAGGCCTTTTAATTGCTGCTTCCGTCTTATTTTCAACATCCTATCCACAACTTTTCAACATCCCATAACCGGAAGTGTGGTGCAAAAAATTCTCCAGTAAATTCCCGCGGAAAGAGGTGGATATTTATCTGGTTTGTTTAACCCTTTGCAGTCCGAAATAGAATGGTTGTTGGTAGATTAGCCGTGAAATTTCTATTATTATATTATGATCTGAACCGCATTCATTTTACCAGACATCCAGCGCTATATCACGTGGTCTTCATCCCCCATTACCATTCCGCAATCGCTATTGTTTTACTCACCCAACTGTCCCAGTGAAATTCTCAATCTGCATTGGTTTAGAGTGGGAGATTCGGCTGACGCATCATGTCCCCGTGCGTTTCGCGTGCGCGATCCGTTCACGTAAATGTCCCCTCAAATAATCCACGTGTGACTCAAGAGCAGAACTGAAAAGTGTCGCTAGCTTAGCCCCTCGCATGGCTGCTGTAGAAGCACTAGTGTGTAGACAGTAACCGAATGAGGGAAGGTGCCTTGGAGAAGGAAAGGCCCATGACATCACTTCTGCTTGATGTCAGACCAGCCATGAGCTATCGATGCACGAGTGGTGACTAGGGAAGGTTAGACGATCGCCGATTTACGGATGAAAATCATTTATTTCGGTAAATACGGGAAAGTACGGGAAAAGACGAGCGGCTGCCCCTCCCCCCCTAGGAAGTCCGATATAGTAAGGTTTTAATATTAAGGGGCTCCCCGTGGCTTACAAAGTGTTAACTCATTCTTTGCCATGTGACGAGTTTGACGACTTATAGCCAATGATACGGGCAGGCCCGCATCCCTAAATGTCCTGACTGCCACACCAAACAAGATGGCAAGAAAAAAAAGAAAATATCTAATATATTTAAAACTATTTTAAATATTATGCTACAGCTGTCGCACCACCAAAACCAACACCATTTCATTATATATATATATATATATATATATATATATATATATATATATATATATATAGGTATACATTTAAAAAAAAACTCTGATCAGTGATCACCATCTCTCTCCCTCTCTGCACCTCAAAAAATAAGTCAAAATAATGCTCCGGCAGCTTCGCCCTGATTTGCGCTGATGCGTAGCGCTGAGGAGCGAACAGCAGTCAGTCTCTCTCTCGTCTCCACTGAGCACAGACACACGCACCACTTCTGGTTGCCAACTAAATTCAATTTTGTTCAGCGCATTAAGAAAGGAACTAATCGAGAGAAGGAACAGTTTGTTTTTAGTGCTGCTTGCTTCACTTTAACTACTCTTCTCTCTCTCTGGCTCTTTCGGTCAATATGCGTCGATTTCTGGTTTCTAAACCTCGCAGCGCCAGTAGCACTGCTGCTACGGCTCCAGTCAGTCCAGAGGCAGGCTCCGAGCCATCGTCAACTCGGGGTACAGCTGCTCCTCGACCCGACCCAAACCCTAGTGTGTAACATTTCAAATGGCCATACAGTAACTCGATGACCATGCTCTGATCAGCACACTAAAGGACTGGATTTGAAGTTCGCCATCTAGTAGTACAAAAGGACTTAAAAGGGGACACCTACACAACTTTCAGCCACCATGTCACACTTTTACAACAGCTCTGTTGGATAAGTATCGCCATTCCTTCACTGTCACCTCTGTAAGGGGCAGCGTCCACAGAAAGCTTTTTTGGAATTGCATCATAATCCAAGGAATCCAGGGAAAAGGGTTTCATGCCGATCATGTTCAACAGCTGTTCACAGACACACACAGTCACACACAGTCTCTGGCCTATGGCTGTCCAGCCTGGTGGTGACAATTAATTTAACACAAGTGAAAGAGTGGTTTATTAAATCTGATCAGAAGTCATGAAGCAGACAGGATTCAAGAGTCTGGTGCGCACCGATTCGTGTACAGAATCTGCATATATTTTGATCGGTTCATCATTTCACCATCATATTCCCTTGAAAGCATTGATCATAGGGATGGCCAACAGTTAACCGTTACCGTTTAACCGTTATGAGATCGGTTACCGGTAAACACTAACGGTTAATGGTGACCGATAAAAAAGAACAACGAAAAAAACAACCCATGTGTCACACCAAAAGCCCAGGACACAAATGTCTATGCAACATCAACCATGCAACTATACGCAGTACTTAACAGGTCACACAGCCCAAATTAACACCTATGTAATTTGGGCTGTTGCCACTGAGCTGCTAATGTCAGACAATGGTTGTAAGGGATAGACCTCACAGCAGCCATGCCCGTGCACGTGTGGACACGCACCTGCAGCTCAAACCCGCCCCAGCTCCACTACATCCCTGGCTTCAGCAGAAGGATGCCCGGGCAGAGCACAGAGGCCCCGGCCCCAAGCCATAATGTTAAATCTGTGTAATGAGTATGTCCAGAGTGGTGAGGAGTCTGAGGACTGATTATCAAAAATGACGAAGATAAAAAATTCATCAGTAGCATACAAAGACAAATATTTCCTGTCAGTCATACACAGCTCATGAAGGTCCTGGTGTTTCGTTTAAAGTGACATAAATAGTTTGGGCTCAGGGTTGAGTCAGTTTGAGCAGAGAAATTCTTCTTCAGCATTAACGTCACCACAAATCTCCTCTACCACTACACACAGTAAGTTATACAACACATTTGTTGGAAAAATGTCCACTGGTATTTACGCCAAGTGCTTTGAAACACAGCTGCAAAAAATCTGATGATAAGGAATCATTTATGCAGAGGTGACAAGTGTCTCTGATGCACATTTAGCAATTGTGTATGCTTGAATCAAATGGCACCGATGACTGTTGCCATGGCCAGCATAAAGTAAAGACAGAGAGAGGATGGGGCAGTGACAGACATAACACAGCCTCTAAAAGGGATTGCAGAATTATTTCATAAAATGGTACTGTGAAGATTTGTTATTAAATTAATTCCTAAATACTGAAGGGAAATTTACCTTCAGAAGGATTTAGGCCCAGATCCATGCTCTATAACAATACTAAAAGCACAAACTCTAATTGGTTGTGTCATGAGTACATTAGCCAATGAGCCACCACAATGAGCCGAGGGTTTTTCTAGACAGAAGGCTGTCTGACACACACAAACTTTGGTGTGTAACTGTGTACACAGCGAGACGAGCAAAGTAGGAGCAGTACTGTAGAATCTCCGTCATTTCTCAAATAAATCGCCCTGTAATTCAAAAAATTTCCCCAACCTCCCGTGTCAGTTCATTACGGGACACGTCTTTTAGTAAACTGTACAACTCTCTGTATTTTACAAGACGGTTTGTAACCACGGCAAGCCGACAATTATCAATGTCCAATTTTCTGCTGCAGGATATACAGTAACATCATAACAAACAGTGGCTGGAGGAAGATTTTTTACTACTGATGTGTGTTGCTGTTCTCTTGACTTGACTTGACTGGGTTTGTTTTAATCAGAGCGCAAGTGCACAGCTAAAGGGCTGTCCATACTGTCTCCGACCACCAGACTTTCTGACGTGCATGCAGCTTTCCGAACTCTAATTCAGGGTAATGCTTTTCAGAAGTTGCGAGTGATGTCATTTTGTAGTTGAACCGGACCATTCCGACGCAAAATTCGGTGGACAGTGACAGTATGGATTGCCCTTGAGAGTATGGCTGCTGCACGCACCAGTGAAAGCCCACGCACGTAAATAAATACCACGTAAATAAATAATTAAATAAGGTGTCGGCCTTGGGCCGGGCTCAGGCTCTAAATAGCGGTACCAAACGGGCCACGGGCCGGGCCGGGCCTCATATTTCAGGCCCGTGCAGGGCTCTATGTCCTTCTTGTCACTGGTCTGTGACCTTATACACCAGGGATGTGGTGTAAAGAGAAAAAAAGAGGGTGCCAAATAAAGAACAAATAAAGCAAACCTCTTCAGAACATTAAGTTAAATGTAATAACTGTTATCCTGTCAGTGAAAAATTAGGCAAGACTTGGAACATATTGCTAACTCAATCATTTTTATGATGTTTTTATGTTGCCAATAATGAGTCAGTTAAGCCAGAAGTAGTTGGGTATAAATGCAATTTATACAATTACAATTCCGTAAAGCAGGTGATATTCTTGCAGTCAGACTACGAACCCTGCCACTAATGTTATCCTACTGGACAATGGTCCAGTAGGATAACACAATTTTCCCTTCTCAATTGGTGGCACAGTGCCTCCGTGTATTTAGCAAGTTCCTGTAAAAGTCAAAGTATTATGCAATCCATATCCATCACTTAAAGGCTGAGATAATGACCCATGCCATTAAAAATGGTTCAAGCAATGTGAGCTCAAAATTAGGCCATTTTAACTGCATACATTTTCTATACATTTATGTATATAGACAATGTAGTACAACAGTAGTATATTAACATTAATGCACATTTACATGCATTAAAATTGGATACACCATGATTAGGTCTAGCGTCTGCCTAAATTGTAAATTGTAATTGTAAATTGTAGGTGACTACATTTAGCTTTTAAGTGGTGGGTTGGGCAGTTATAGAAGACAATGATTAAACAATGACTAAGGTAATGGATGACTCCTCAAAAGTCACCTTGAATGAATGGGACTCATCAGTCACATGCCAAACATGCACACACATGGCCTCTCCACAAGCAATCAAAGGTCTTTGTTGACTGTGGGGACAGGGCTACTCAGGAGTAATGTTCATCAGCCAGAACTTCAAGGTCAGCTTTCATCAGTATTGGTGACAATACAGACAATAATGCAGGTCTAGTGTAATGTATGTGGCTATACCAGTCAGCCTCAGTTTCATCATGGGTGCATTTAGGCCATGGCTACACGGAGCTGGATCCGTTATTTTTGCAGTAAGTGTTTTAAGAGGTCAACCAGAATAATTGATTTAATCGATAATTAAAAAAGAAAAGTCTATTCGAATTATTTTGCATTGATTCGTAGATATAATCATCCATCCAGATATAATCCCCGATCTGGTCCTTGGTCTGCCCTGCGGCGTTCCCCAGGGGGACATGCCCAGAGGACCTCCCAGGAAGCATCCATGCTACATGCCCCAACCACATTAACTGCATGGCTCCTTTCCACATGAAGGAGCAGCGGCTCCACTCAGTGTCTCTCCCAGGTGACTGAACTTCTTACCCCATCCCTAAGGGAGAAGCCAGCCACCCATCTGAGAAAAGGCTGCTTGTATCCGCAATCTGATTATTTCGGTCGTCATTACCCAGACTTCATGACCAACAGTGGTGGAAAGTAACTAAAGCCGGTTTTCCATATCACTTTTTAGCCCGACACTACACGACACGGCACGACACCGCACCGCTTTTTTTATGTAGGTTTTCCACTACAGTACCCCCCCCCCTCCTCTCCTCCTCCCCTCTCCCCCTCCTCCCCTCCGCTCCCGAAAGAAATCGACGCCCCTTTCAACATATGGATACTCGGATAGGATCTTCTCAGTCTGTAAACACAACGGAGATGCTAACTTGCGCTAATTATTTTTAGAGATGTGGTGGACAATGTTTTAGATGCCACACACTCACACAGGTCTTCATCAAGTCATTACAACTATAGCGACGACTAACGTCGGGATGTTCATGGTCAAATAATAACTTTATTGGCCAAACTACACAAAGAAGTAAGCTAATGTAGAGGCTATGCTAGCGCAGCAACAGTACAGTACAGTACATGTAGACTACTGTAGATTCGTTCCCCCATTCAACACATGCAGTTACAAATACTAACAGGAGACATCTCACTGAGATCTATATAAAATAACGGATTGCCGACGCATTTGCCGTTGATAATTGCGACTCGCGACGATATAGCCTATGTCCACTGTTTGTGTTGGTTAATGTTCTTGGTGCTTCGTGGTATCTCAACTGCAGGGCTGGGGAACACAATTCTGCCTAATCGTCCTCTTTATAAACAGATATATAAAACAAACAGGCTTTGCTTTTATATTTGATTTGCAGCCGTGACTGCATACTAACATCTGTCTCAAGTTGTTGTGTTGAAAGACACAGCTCAGCCGTGAGACTGTCTCTGACCAATCAGTATCAGCAGCGTGTATACGTCACTGATTTGGCCTCACTTGGCATAGGGGTACTAAAACGGCTCCACTCGAGAGTGGAGCCGTATTAGTACCCCGTTAAGTACCACTTTCACACCACTCTACCCAGTTCCTTGTAGTGGAAAACCTGACACAAGTGGGCGGTGTGGTGTGGAGTGGTGTGGAGTTGGGCCTGTGGAAAACCGGCTTAAGTAGATTTACTTAAGTACTGTACTTAAAGGAGGACTTCACCACTTTTCAACCTATCTTCATACAATAGGTCCTCACTAATGTTCATGATAAAATATCACAATTTTTTTCTACTCAGTTTGGGTCTCATAGGAGAGCTGTGGGTGGGTCAAATCCTTCCACCGGTGACATCATCAATGGGAAATGCAAGCTAATAGAAACTGCAGGCTTTCTATTACTGAAAAGTTGCAATGTTTAAGTGGAAGCCATTGTTCTCGTGATAATAATTATATATATTTTTTCAAAAATATTGTTTAAAACAAATCTGTCAAACGATGATGTCACCGGTGGAAGGATTTGACAGCTCTTCTATGAGACCCAGACTGAGTAGTTTTTTGCTATTTTATTATGAACATTAGTGAGGACAGGTTGAAAAGTGGTGAAGTCCTCCTTTAAGTACAATTTTGAGGTATTGTTCATTTACAGCACTTAAGTATTTCCAATACTTTTACTTCTACTCCACTACATCTCGGATTTTTTATTTTTTTTTATTTAACCTTTATTTAACCAGATAAAAACACATTGAGACATGATCTCTTTTACGAGTGTGACCTGGCCAAGAGGCAGAAATAAAAAATTACACAATCCTTGCTTATTTACAAGACATCACAACAAAAATAGAACATCCATGATACACAAACAGATACCTAAGAAATACAAAAAATACAAAATGTACACTAAATAATAAAACTAGTTTGCAATTTACAGGTAGCAGTACACGGCACGCACAGTGTACCCAATGTACCCAAAGGAAGAGATCACAGAGCAAATTAATTACAGATCTGAACAAGTACAAGCGTTTGTAGATCTATCTAGAGTGATTCTCTTAAAACTTCTCAAGGGAATTAACACAGCCAATTTGAGACTGGACTGAAGGTCATTCCATGACCAGGGGCCAAAAAAGGAGAGGCTTTTTTTGCCTCCCTCAGATGTAAATGTAGGTACTACACATCGTAACCAGGCATTTGATCTGAGATTTAGCCCATTCTTAACCAGTACAAATTTGGAGGAAATATAGAAAGGAATCTCCCCAAGTAACGCTTTGTATACAAAATTCAGCCAATGTTGTAACCTGCGAGATGTCAATGAAGACCAATCAACTGCAGCATACAACATGCAGTGATGAGTCCTGAAAGGCGAATTTGTTATGAATCTCAGAGCTGCGTGATAAAGAGGATCTAATTTGGCCAAAGTGGAGGCACAAGCAAACCTATAAATGGTGTCCCCATAATCCAGCTGGGACAAGAACAAACCATTTACCAATCGTTTGCGGGAGGAGCGAGCAAAACAGGCCTTCAGCCTGTAGAAAAAACCTAAAGTGAATTTAAGCTTCTTTCCTAGAGCATCAATATGAAATTTAAAGTTGAGATGTTTATCCAACCAGAAACCTAGATATTTATAACGCTCCACCCATTCAATGGGGGTACCATCTAGAGTGGAGATATTTACTGTTATTGGATACTCTCTTGGAGTGAACAACACAGCCTTTGTTTTGTTACCATTTAACAACAATTTGTTTCTTCTCAATTCATGCTGCAGTGAGATGAAATCAGACGACAAATCCTTTACAGCCAACTCAAGCGTAGGCGCACAGGTGTACAGAACCGTGTCGTCCGCATACATATGGTACCTAGAGTGCTTTGACTTACTGCAGATATTGTTAATGTACAAAAGAAAGAGTAAAGGACCCAATATAGAGCCCTGAGGGACACCCTTCTCCAGAGCAACTTTATCCGACACGATGTCACCCAGTTTAACACATTGCGAGCGACCCATCAAATAACTGGAAAACCAACCAATCGCATTTTGGCCCATGCCAATATTTGCGAGCGTCTTTAACAATATGGGCAAATCCACAGTATCGAAAGCCTTGGATAGGTCGATAAACAAGGCTGCGCAGACATAAGAATCTTCCCAGGCTGCTTTGATGTCATCTAAGACAGTGAGGCAAGCCGTAACGGTACTATGCTTTGATCTAAACCCAGACTGCATGGTGTTTAGGATCTTGTAATGCTCAAGAAATTGATTAACTTGAACAGATACCTGCGCTTCCAGGATTTTAGCTAGAGCAGAAAGATTAGAAATTGGCCTATAGTTATTTACATCAAGGGGATCACCTGCCTTGAGGAGGGGGGAAACATGCGCTTGCTTCCACACCAAAGGAATATTCTGAGAAGTTAATGAAAGATTAAATATATCAGTTATAGGTTGGGCTAAAACTGTCGCAGCTATTCTCAGAAGATAGGGATCGAGACCATCTGGTCCTGGAGCCTTTTTTGGGTCCAACGAGGACAGCGAACGGAGCACATCCATAACCAGAATAGGAGAAAAGTCAAAATGTACATTAGAATCTACTAATGAAAATGCCTCCTCGTGTGCACCTTGCGGCGCGGAGGAAGCATTTTGTACATCGAAAATGTGCCCAGCTTTTTTGAAATGATTGTTGAAAGCATTTGCGATCAGCTTTGTGTCACATATAAGAGATTCCCCTACCCGTAGCTTTAGCGGGGGGCCAGCAGCTCCCCTCTGCTGGAGAGATTTAACTGCTTTCCAGAAATTTACACCAGATGTATCAGAAGTTAGAGATAAATAATACTGTGCCTTCAACCTTTTGGTGAGAGCAGTACACTTATTTCTGAGGATACGAAAAAGAAGCCAATCGTTTGGGGACTTAGACTTTCTGGCAAGTGCCCATTTCCTATTTCTGTCATGAATCAAATCAGCCAAATCCCTAGAGAACCAGGGATTAGACCTATTCTTAATTCTGACCTTCTTTAGGGGAGCATGTTTATTTACCAGAGCAAGGAAATGGTCATGAAAGAAACAGTAAGCCTCATCCACAGATGGTATGAGAGAGATACGAAACCAATCAACTAGTGCCAAATCATGCACAAAAGCTTGCTCAGAGAAGTGTTTAAAACAACGCCTGGTTACAGTCAAGCTTTTTGATTTGGGCAATTTTGTGCTTCTAACACAGGCAATAGCACAGTGGTCGCTCATATCATTTGCAAAGACACCAACAGAGATATATTTATGTACAGCATTTGTCAAAATGATGTCAATCAGAGTGTCACTAGCTGGTCTAGTGGGGCTGTTTATAATCTGGGTTAGATTTAGGGAGTCACAGTTCTGTTTAAAACCTGAAGATTTTTCAGAATCCCAGTCCCAATTTAGATCCCCCAAAAGCACAATTTCTGTGTGCGAATATTTTGCAATTAAATCAGTAAGATTTCCCAGAGTTTCAGCTATAGCTGCAGGAGGCCTGTAACAGCAGATAATAGTAAGTGGTGCATTTGCCACCATTATCTGAACTGCTAAAAATTCAAACTGTCTCGGGACAGAGACAGAGTGAAGAACAGACCCTTGAAATCTGTTTGAGATGTAGAGCGCAACGCCACCGCATCTACCTTTCCGATCAGATCTAAACAGATTAAAACCAGGAAACTGCAAATTATCTGGTGTGGTGGGTTTAAGCCACGTCTCAGAGATAGCCACAACATCAGGTTTAGCTATTTTAAACCAATTACTGAGAGTATCAAGTTTGGTCACCATACTCCTAGCATTGAAATGCAGGAAACCCAACCCATTTCTGCAGCTGAAGTCATAAGGAGTGGACAGAACAGGTAAAGAAGTAGACAAGATAGGTACATTATCTAGGGTGGAGACCGGGCCTGGATTTAATTGAACATTGCCTGAGATGAACAACATCAATAATATCAGAAGCCTGGATATCACTCTTTTAGGCATTTGTTTTGAAACATGAGACTTGGAAGAGGAAATGTCCTTTAATCCCTTACATAGGGGACCAAAAGCTATATTCTCCAAAAGAATTAAGGCACATGGGAGGACTCTTTTCAAACAGTCAGGTATTTTTGGTCCCTGCGGCTGAAAGTCTATCCATTGTGCAGACGTGGCATAACCAAGAAAATCAGAATGGTGCAGATTAGGACTCAGTAGTGGTGGCACTTCACCTTTAGGGCTTTTAGTATGGGATATAACACCCAGTAGAAACCATACAGTGCATGATGCCTTGAAAAACATGATTGATACACTTAAGTACAAGGCCAAGAAGTAATGATTATTACCCTATTGTCCTCCGGCTATCACACCGCGGTGCCGCGACCAGGGCAGCGAGGAACGAGCGATGAATAACGTGACACAGTACGGGACAAGACCATCGGCAGGAGGTGAAGGGAAAGAACACACAGCCGTCCTCCAGTGAAACAGCCCATAGACGTCGACCGCAAACACACCGCACGACCGCAGCTTAGACCTTCTTCACAGAAGCAGCGAAGAATCAGGACATATAGAGCCGCTGGTTATCAGGTCACCGGTACGCCGTCTAGACGGCAGAATAGATCCGTGGAACCCCCGCTAGCCGCCGGGAGGAGAAGAGACAGGACGCCGCCGCTGGCCAGCAACAGGCACGCCGTCTGGACGGCAGCGTAGATCCGTGAAATCCCCGCAGGAAACCGGGAAGAGAAGAGACTGCACGCAGCCACTGGTTTGCCGGACAGGCACGCCGACTGAGTAGATCCGTGGTGCCCCGGCTGGAAGCAGTG
This sequence comes from Nannobrachium achirus, assembly GCF_963921795.1. Classification (NCBI taxonomy): domain Eukaryota; kingdom Metazoa; phylum Chordata; class Actinopteri; order Myctophiformes; family Myctophidae; genus Nannobrachium; species Nannobrachium achirus. The sequence goes on along the minus strand of NC_137810.1, from coordinate 22,158,294 downwards.
TCACGGCAGTAGTGAACAGGGGCAGAAGGAGACGATCACAGCCAAAACGTAGACAAACACTGTATCTAGTGAGCAGCACTATAGCTTCGGTGAGCTAGAATTGCCATCCAGGGTGATCCCAGCACATCAGCCACCCGGACGGGAACGTAGCACGCCGTCCAGGGGACACCCCAGCCTCACAGACACAGAAACACAGCTCAGCTGGTGAGATACAGCGTCCCACGCCGAATCCAAACCGGCAAACACACCGGGCAGTCCAAGCAACGATTTAATCCAGTGAAACAGTCCCAAACGTACAAAAAAGTTTAAAAGCTAAGATATAATGTCCTTAAAAACGAAGCAGCGGTAGAAAGCGTGAATCATGGATGATTAGAAACATAAAAACATAAAAACATAGAACGAAGCAATGCGTGTAATCATATATGCCGCCATCTTGGAACCCGGAACCAAGGCCTCTCGGAACCAAGGATCCATTGTACTTTTACTCCACTACATTTATTTGAAAACTTTAGTTACTAGTTACTTTGTAAATTGATTATTATTACAAAACATGCATTAACCACTTCAGCCCTATATACATTTTGGCCATTTGAAAATAGCCGATCTACAGTACAAGCTCAGATCTGCTATTTTCAAATATCTGCATACATTTGAAAACGTGTGAAATGGGACATTAAGCTTAATGAGTACTTTCTACTTTTGTATTTTAGGTATATTTTGATGCCAACACTTTCATACTTTTTACTCAAGTACTTTTTTTAATTCTCGACTTTTACGTAATAGTATTTCTACATTGCAGTATTGATAAAACATTTGAGTACTTTCTCCACCACTGAAGACCATATACTGTATGAGATTCGGAAGGAAGATTACATGTAGCCGGTATATCCAGAGATTTGCATTCTGGCTCAGCTCTCTTTTCGTCAGGACAGTAGGACAGACTGTATACAACGACCACGATACTGTTCCCTGCTGCTCTGATCATCCAGCTGATCTCCTGCTCTGTCCTCCCCTCACTCATGAAAAAGACCCTGAGATACTGTACTTGACTTGAACTCCTTCACTTGGGGCAAGACCTCATTCCTTACCCAGTGTGGACAATCCACCGGTTTCTTGCTGCCTGGGAACCATGGCTTGAGATTTGGAGATGCTAGTCCTCATCCCATCCGCTTCTCGATTATTCTAAAAGATTAACCAATAGAATAATTGCTAAGATATATATAAATATTCTCCTTCTGAAAGGCCAGTGAGGAACACAACAGGTGTCCCAAACACACGCATACACGTACATGCACATCTCACAGACTGCTGGCTCCAATTCAACATTTCCTTTTGTGAGCGACATGCATCATTAACAGCTTTTAAACTGTAGAAGTGCCCTGGCCTCGGGATCTTCAAACAGTCTGTCCATCTCCCCCTCCCGGATCATCCCACCCGCTACACACAATCCATCCTGCCTCTTTAGACTGTTACTAAAGGAGCTTAACAGCCCATACCCAAAAGCCAGCAAGGGGCATTTGTACTCCATAAAAAACCCTACAAATACTTCTTACTGAAAACTGGTCTGTGGCAGCCATTCGCTATGCAAACCTGGTATAGAAGAGCAGGTGAGTAAAGCCTTTATTAGATTCTTTCCTCTTCCAAGTTTTGTTGGAAAAACTATGTTGAGCGTTTCTTAAATAGCAGAAATGATTAACAATAATAAACATTTACAAACAGTGGACAGCTCTTTGAAACTTGTAAAGACATGCATGCTACTTGTGCTTCCTCATTAGGACACGCAGTATTATATTATATCAGTACACCTGCCAGTAAATAGCACAGAATTGTAGCTTGTTGCATTTTAAAAATGTGCATGAGCACAGTGCAGGATATTTCTTAATACTCAATGTGGAAGATATCCACATTGTCTTGTATTAACCTTCAGCAAAGAGACTGCTAATTGAATTTGCCTGACAGAAATAACACATCATGAATTTGAAAAGGTTTTATAACACATCTTTCCTTCAAGTCATTGGCAAGAGGGTGTTTCTCTATAAAAACAATTAACATCAGCTTTTCAGCATTAGAAAAGCCATTCACTGGGAATATGCTCATTACTGTCCACCCTAAGGGATCCACCCTTATTGACAATAAAATACCACATTCAATATGAAAACAGACGCTTCTCACATGCTAGTGTTACAAGGTCATTGTGCTTATTATGTGAATATGGAGGATACAGTACAGCCAAACAAAGTTGTCTATATATTGTAGTGTTGATTAGGCAGAAGTTGCAGAGTTGTGAATGTGTATTATGTTACTGTATACAGTATGTGTAGAAAGGGTTATGCCCTTGTCTCCATATACTAAAATATACATTTACAATGTAAGTTAGTGGATAGATTAGTTTGACGGTGATATGTCGTTATTGTTTTAGCAATATTAATTATGATGTCAAACCATGAATTGGAGGATTTACATATTCAACCCTTAGCTTAACAACTTAAACCATATACTGTACATAGTTGATCGGGTTCCCCAAGGGGTCTGTTCTTGACCCCTCCTTTTTTAGTGTGACACCAAATCTCTTAAGAAAGATAGCCTTTCTAGTATGTTGTTGAGCTTGTAGATCTGTTATTTACATTCACCTATTTTTGCCTATTCTGACCTTGGTACCGTGGTACTTCAAGGTGTTCAGAGCGCATTTGTTAAGTGCAGAAAAACATTAGCCTAATGTGTACAAGAAGAATGAACAATGTCATGATGAATTTTTTCGAGATGTGTTCTTTAAAAATGTACTGTATGCAACAAACATTACACCTTCTTCTTCTGGTACAGAAAGAATGCATTCGTTTGTTTTTTGCATTGATTTCAGAAGACGACAAATCCATTTTCGATATTGGCATAAGACAATCAATATTAGACTACAAAAGAACGAGGGATTTTACGAATCCAAAAATACCTTCGGAAAGCGAAGCAAAGATATCAAAATATCCCGATACCAACATCGTTTCTTTATATTGTGAAGCGTCAATCCTTGTTTCTAATTGTAGAACAGCGAAAAGGTAGAGTGTTCCCTTAATTCTCTGCATCGGCATCAGCAGTGAGGGCATCTCAGGCGAACCGCAAAGCCAAGGGTTAAAAGACGGTACCACGCTGACTCTCCATAAACAGCATGCCACGCCATTTTACCAGCTCTTTATTGCCCCGCCATCTCTACCAGCTCTAACTTCCTGCTCGCTAGCAGCAAGGCATTCAAAGATGAGGATGACCGCACCAGAAAAAAATAACAAAATAAGAAAAGAGAGAACAAAATAAAAAATCTGGGTTTCAACAACATTAAGGGAAGGTCATTGTCAGAGGGCTTACCCTGGGAGAGATGCAGAGGGCCTGAACCTGCCAGAAACCGAATCGACCGCGTCCGGGAGCAGGACCTGCGAGAGCCGAGAACAACAAAGACAGTTTGTGACAAAGCTGAGGCGCCGCAGTCTCAGAGGAGTGAAATCAAATGTGACATTTTTCATTTATTTGTAAATGCCTCCTTGGCGACACACTCACTCGAAACGACAGTTGGGCTCTTACGAAGTTAAAGGGAGCTGATGGTAGAATAGAGGAATCCTGACAGAGGTTGTAATGAGATGCCGCATTAGGGCCGCTCTCTCATTCACTCTCGCCTCTCACGCCCAGGAGCACGCCCTTCACTTCCAATCTACCGCCCGACCGTTTGGAAACAGTTAACCCTATGAAAAAAACTACACTAACCCTCTTTGGCGCACTGATAAAACATTCTTTGCGGGTTTATTTTGTTGGGGTTGCCTTTGATGATGCGAGCCTTTGTCGGAAAGTCTTCGGTTTATTTGCAGCCTCGGGACCGGTTTTAGGAATTAATTCGAAATGTGCAATACCAAGTCAGATTTATGAAAAAACATTTTGTGAGGCTAGAGTGCTGCGTTATGCCCTAAAGTATCATATATGAATAGTTTAATTACAAAAAAGTTGCATTACCTAAGCTGAGCTGTGCTGTAACATGACCCATGGTCCTTAACATTTGACACAAAGGTAATGCAGGAACCATTATCATTTAAAATGATTGAATAACCATTAAAAGTCATGACTGAGTCATAATTTCACCCCTCAAACTGGGTCAGCCTGTAAGGAGGTCTCAGTGGAGTTTCTTGGAAGGGGGGGTGCACTATCACCCTCTACAAGTGTGTAGTGCCCTCTAAACTGTCCTCACAGATTGAGAGTGTGCACCATATAGTAGGCAGCATGCGAGCAATGAGTTATGTACTTCATTAAGCTGAAGTAATTTCCCTCCCAGATATCACGTCTCCTTCAAGCCCTTCGGTAATCCATCCTAGAAGCCATCAGCTAAATTTAGCTCTCGGGAGCACAATGCCACAGCCAGTCATAACAATGTAGGTAAAGGTGTCCGGTGGAGGCAAAGTAGTACAAAGTGCCATATAAAATGCAGAAGGGTATGAGGGATTATTTAAAGTGATTCTGAGAGATTTTTTTTTGTCACAACCAAGTGATTACTTCAACTCATTAAATGTGTGTTATTCGTTCTTGTCTTAATGGTGCCGTTCTCTAATTACTTCTAGTGCAGCCATCACCATCAACTGTGTTCCAAGTCACTTTGTGTGATTATTCCCTCTAGAAGAAACTATTTAAATGAAAATTAATATAATAATAAAACTCCATGCATCTTTAGAGAAAATAATGTAATATATCTTTACAAATGAAGAGCACTTTCAATGCAATTTGAAGAGTTGAGCAATATTGCTCCTTTTGGTTACTTTGTAAAAGTCAATGCCACTCAGACATGTACAGTATGTCCACAAAAGAACTTTTCAGGCACCAATGAAACACTGACAGATTTGTCTTGTTTCAACTTTCCAGGCTACTGTTCAACAAGGGATTGTTTGTCAAATTGGTGGTGGGTAGTTCAGGGGTTTGTTTTGATTAGCTAATTTCAAGTAATTAGGCTACATCCGAATTAATCAAACTTTTCAAGTTTTGAGAGTTTTGGGAATATTTTTCATCAGTGGAATGTCCAGTGATTAAATAACCGTGATGTATTAATAAGGCGAACAGACTGTCAACAATCACAAAATATGTATGTACACATCACTAGGTTCAAAAGTAGGATTCTGTGTCTGTAATGCACAAAGAAAAAATAAGCTTGAGGGCTATTAAATAAACCAGTAAGACTCCCTAATCGGGAGATAAGCGACCGCCAGGTCGCAAACACAAACTTTAGAAGGCAATCGTAGCCAATCAGGAGGGAATATGGGAAATGGGACAGATCCATGTTGATGACATGACATTAGAGATACTGTGTACTGCTTTGCGTGATTTTAGGGCAAGATCTGTAGGAGCAATCATGAATGTGTTATCATTGTAACATCACAGACAATTCTACAACATGTAAACCATTTACAAGATCGCCTTTGCACCGCTCACTTTTTTTTTATACTATACAATACTAGTACCCATTTAGAATCATTAGCATTTTATTGTGACCATCAGGTCGCAAGTTACTATGAAAACCTCCGACGGCTGTCTGTCTGTCCCTCCGTCTGTCCATCATGTCACGTCACACTTTTGGCCTTAAACATTATCGAGCAGACCAAAGGCTATTGACAATTTATCGTGCACATTCATGTGCACATTTATGTGTCACCATGAATTCCATTTGGAATAGCCAAGATGCAGGAGAAACTCCTAAATGTCGCAAAATTATTGAAGTAATAATTCAAAGAACATTACAGAAAACAGACAGGAGGTCAGACAAAGTCAGACTGATCAACCAACCCCATATCCTGGACCTTTCCTGAACTTTAAACCGGCACAAATCGAACACCAACCAGTATTCGAAACAGCAATCATAACCTGCAAGTGTAATGTAGTGTGGTCGTTGTCTCGAATCCTGGGTGGTTGATCTGGGTGTTTGATCTGTGCCGGTTTAAAGTTCAGGAAAGGTCCAAGATATAGGGTTGGTCAGACTTTGCACTCTGACTTTGACTGATGGCCAACGCCAAAGGTGCCGGGTTGCTCCCTCTACAGGGACATACTGTAGAGGGAGAGCAACTGAAGATAATAAACCTTGCCTGGACTTTGGGCTGCTGTTGGCTGGGTGCAACCTGGGATCGGAGACAGTTCTCCTTCTTGATTCTCTGTAATCAAGAAGGAATCGGCTTTCAGAAGAGGAAATAATTGGCTAAGACAAATAATTAGTTAATTAACTAGCCAATCAATGATATTGTTTCACGCTAAATATTTAGCTAAACCATGGACAACACGTCATGGACACAGCAGGATTTTGATTGGCCAAGACAGATCTAAATCGGCATGAACAACACAGCGTTTGATTGGTCTGTTCTCTTTGGCTAACACATGTGGTCATGGGTAGAACAGCTTCTGATTGGTCAATTCTAATGTTTAGTTAATCAAATAGCCAATCGATGATGAATGAATGAATCGTTCCGTGCTAAAATGTTTTAGCTAAACACGCTAAAAAGTGAAATATAGGAGCGGTTTGCACCAATCAATAAATAAAGTATTAAAATGAGTGCACTCATTGGAAATCTTTGTATTATGCCTGTTGGCAACAATGCCATTGGGAACGTATGCCCCTCCGGTCATGTATACCAGTTGTAACCATCTGTCTGTCTGTCTGTCTGTCTGTCTGTCTGTCTGTGTCCCTTTTTTGCCCATATTTGGAGATCCCTGATGTCATCACTATATGCCCATATATGGTATATGGACAACCGCCTATCTGACCAACTTCATGCCTGCATGGCACTGCATTCTCTCGGGTCCTCTGCGACACACATGCCGAGTTTGAAGTTGGTTGGTCGGTCCGACAGTTCTCCAGATACGCAAAGGACAGGTACTGCATGCACTCACACACAACTTTACAGTAAATATTATTACAGTAAGACTTTTAATTCATTGTAAAAGTAAAATCAATAGATATCGAGCAACTGCATGGCCTATTTCTAAGCTCAGATATTTCTTGGACAGTGTACGTAGGTGAAATTGAGATTGTTTCAAGACCAGTCGCAGAGAGATAGGCCTTTATTGATTCCACAACAGACATTTATTGGCCAATGTTCTTTAGCACTTTCCTACGCAGAAGGACGGACATCGCTAGTCCGACCAGCTACAGTACATTGAAGGAGTGCTATCTGTAGTGGAAAACAAAGTATGTGGTACCAAAAGCTGGTATAGTGGAGTCGACGTGGTACCATGCAGTGGCAAAGTGACATTATATGCAATGACGGAGCATAGAAAACAGCTATATTTTCTCCTAGCACCAAACTATACAGTAAAACAAGGAATTCTAGCATATACGTCAAACTGTGGAATACATTTTCTAGAATAAACCTGACCAAACCTTATTGTGTATGTGAATAGCAAAACACTAAATTCTAAATTAGCGAACTTTCTTTCTGACCGTGTCATTCACATAATCTACCATGTACACCGCTCATATCATATTTCCTTTCGATTTGTATCAAGTCATTCTTTAGTCAACACTTACTAATCAAAACAAGCATGATGAAATGAAAACTCACCTATGATAAATACTCAAAATGACAGTTACAATTTCGCTTATAACATTCAATATTTTGTTCTTTCTGTATTCTGTATTGTAGCTAAGCTTGTGGTGGAGTGAGCCCCAACGCATCCAAGAGAGCACCATGTGTGACGCACAACGCCCCACAATCTCTTGCTCTCGTGATCGAGAGCGAGGGGAGGAGCATCTTTGAATCGAGAATGGATGACCATCTCAGAATCAATAACGAGAGTACACACATATAACCTAATATTACATTTAATGTTCATCAAATAATTTCGTACTAATTTGCATTTTTTGTTGCGTTATAAATCATCAAAAGATCAATTGTTAACTTGTATTATAAGATACGCTAATGTGTTAACCCATTTTGATGTATTCTTGAAATGCTAAATGATAAAATAGCATAATTTGTTCTACTCGGTCGGTGTCTCATAGGAGGGCTGTGAGCAGGTCAGAAACCCATCATCTTGTGACATCATCGATGGAGAATCCAAGCTAATAGAAAATGCAGGCTTTTTATTACTGAAAAGTTGCAATGTTAAAGTGGAAGCCATTGTTCTCGTGATAATAAAAATCTAAATATTTTTTCAAAAATATTGTTTAAAAGAAAAATCTGTCAAACGATGATGTCACAAGACTATGGATTTCTGAACTTCCCACAGCTCTCCTAAGAGACTTGGACAGAGTAGAAGTTTTTATTTTTTTGCTATTTTATTATGAACATTAGTGAGGACCTATTATATGAAGATAGGTTGAAAAGTGGCAACGTTGTGCTTTAACTGTTATAGTCCGGTGAGATACATGATGATGTATCTCAGTCTTTTGTAGGGAGGATTTCCAATGGGGAAATCAGGGAAGCATGGGCTTCACTGATTGGCCAACCCAACCCATCGGCTTCATGGATTAGCCAACGCTTGTGCACAATAGAACTATTATTTTACCATGACAATGCACAAGATGTACATCAACACGACATCAGGGAACCCTGTATCCCTGTATCTCCAAATGTACTCAATACCGGTCGAATGGGAGTGGTTCGAAGTGGCCCATTTATAAATAAACCAAGTGATTTTAATATCTAATATTATTACTACAGTGGTAATGTGTACCACACTGGGCACTCTAACAATGGGTACGGTGTATACATACGCTGTACATACAGGGCATGCATTCCCAACTTGCATTGTTCCTGCCTTAATGTAAATCGTTCCTGCCTTGCATGGTCCCCAAGTGGGCTGGCACCCGTCTAGTATTTAAAAAAAAAAAAATGAATACACACACACTGATATATGAATGATAATGTTCTTTCACCAGAAAATAGCTTGTTCAAATTTGTAATTGAATAGTCAGGCAGTAAGTGGCAGATGAGACTGATGAAGGAACGTGGTACGATTTTGGGGGTGCATTGATCTAAATGAAAAATGAAATGTTGGTGGCACAAATTCACCCTTATTCCTTAAAGAATATAATCCATACAATGATGCATTTTGTCCTCCACCCCACAGGGGATGTGATATATGAAAATCCATAGAACCTTGTTGAGGGCTCCCGCTCTGCTCTAGAGTTACAATACATAAAATTACCTTTAACTTAGTTATATGTAGCAAACCAAGTTGTATACAATACAATACAACATACAACACAGCCGAGTTTAAAGGGGATAGGCCTGCATCTTAGTTTTTGTGGGGTTTGACATTTTGTAAGAGTTGTTCTTCAGAAATACTGCCTTATGCCAGAACAAAAACTAATATTTAATTGCGATATCACCCTTAAAACCATACTCCATTTTCCCAAGCTGTAACTAAGTACATGGAAGTTAAACACATCTCTCCTTTTAGATGACAGTAATTAATGTAGATTACATACTGTGCTTGTAAAGTGGCTGTCCATCAGGATCTGAGTAGCGCAGGCAATATGCCAATTTAAACTAGCATATGCTGAACTGACTATACATTCACACATGTCAACAGCCATGGAAATAAGTTGTAAAAGCCCAGTAGACATAGTTAGCAGTCATTCACAGATGTTCCAGTCACAGGCACAGAATATAACTACGCTAGATATAGTCTGTAAATTAAATTATCCAAAGTGGGTGATGCTAACTAGTTAATTTTTACAAGTAGTTTGACATTCAATTTTGTGGTTTGAATAATCAGGAGTAAAGGGGCTTTGTGTACACACAGTCTCAGTCATCATAATGATAACTAAATGACTGGAAGTTATATCTGCAACCAAGTTGTGGAGTGCACATTGCATGCAATCAGTAAACTGTAAAACCACAGAGGCAGGGTAAATGGGAAAGATAAATACCTCTGCTTACATTTTACCATAAAAGAAAATGCATTCACTATGAGGATGCAGAGACCAATGTCTTTGCCACTCTAAGAATTAAGTATAGTCCATCTATTCTAAAGTATTATACAGTATACTTTAAGCAGTTATTTAAGATCAGGTATATGATATTCACAAAGCCTATTTGAATTTCACTATTTATACATAACAATTTATATTATTTTATAATGTGTTCATGCAGCTAAGAATATAATCGAATGCTGTGCAAATCTGCTGTGCTCGTCTCGTCAGTGTTGCATCTTGAATTGCAAAAATAGGGGTTCCATTTTCTGACAGTCTTAACTCAGGGGGAGTGACCTTGCCTGACACAGTGTTAAATGGGCCAGCAAGAATGTTTTTGTGGGTATGTATGAGTATAAGATGGCTGTTAATAGTCCACCATTTTCCCATTTCTCTTTGTCATTGATGCCTGACAGGCTGTAATTTTCATTCTCTCACCCCAGCGGAGCTTACTGAGGTGGAGATTATGGAGATGACGGTTTGGATTTTTAAGCACCCTCTTCATCCCGTTTTAAATCTCTATAATGTTTGAGCATAAATAAAAACAGATGCCTTTTATAAAACAATTGGGCAGGCAGGCAGTGGAGCTGAATAACAGTGTGCTTCAGTGCTCTCGCATTTATTACTGTCGCTATTGAGTGAGCTCTTACATTTCCCCCAGTCAATGTCAATCCACATGTCCATGGAAAGCCTTTGACTAATAGCTTTAGGAGAGTACGAATTGAAAATCTTGGGTAGAACATTAATTTTCTAATTCTCCTGTCACTGCCAATTTTATCATTCAGCCTGCCAATATTACTCTATATTTTTCATGCTCTAAGGCCATGTACAATTTGCCTGTAATTGATTAACTGCACAACAGCAATTGTTGCCAACAGCCAGAAAACCAGTAATTACAGCCCCAAAAAACACATTGTGTTTAGCTAGAGTCTAGACAGCAACGAAACACTTCAAATAACTTTAATTTACCAGAAACCTACTGGTAGGTTCTGGTTGACAGGCTGACCTATTAGTGAAAAGATCAGAACGTTGGGTTTTATAAGATTTAAGATTCCTACTATTTGTCACAAACATTTCTTTATGCAAGATTTGTTCTCCGCATTTGACCCATCTCTTGGAGCGGTGAGCCGCAGCCGCGCCGCACTCGGGAAATCAGTAGTGGTGAACTAACCCCCCAATCTAACCCTTGATGCTGAGTGCAAAGCAGGGGGGCATTGGATCCCATTTTTACAGTCTTTGGTATGACCCGACCGGGGATCGAACCCCGACCTCCCAGTCTCAGGGAGGACAATCTAACCACAAGGCCACTGAGCTCATCTAGTCTCATCTAGTCTCTCTGAATGCTGCTAGCATCTGTATTAGTGTATTTAGATTGCATAAACCCAAAAATCATACAAACAGGATTGTTACAAACAATTGAGGACTAAACGTAATTATTGTCTCCACCAGCCGAAGGCAGGGGGAGAGTATGTTTTCGCCTCCGTGCGTCCGTCCGTCCGTCCGTCCGTCCGTCCGTCCTCCGAGTTTGTTACCAGCTAATCTCCGGCGCCGTTGTCCCAGTCGCTGCCAAAATGAGCACACACACTCCCTGGATGCCAATTCAGAACCTCTGCCCCACATTTTTCAAATGGCCCTGTCCTAGCGCCACCATGAGGCCGATGTGAGCAAAACACATTTCTGTACACTACTCCTACAGATTTTGTCCAACAATCACGCAAATCGGTAGACAGTATCTCTACAGTCATGTGATCGACATGGATCTGTCTGATTGTCCATATTCCATCCTGATTGGCTGAGGTTGGCTTTCAAAGTTAGATTGGTCCGTTTTGAACAAAATGCCTCAAATCACAAACGCAGTGTGCAATTAACATGATATCGCGCACACACGTTCCCACTAGGCCGAGGAACAAATGCCACTTCAAATGTTTGAAATCAGCCTCATGGTGGCGCTATAACAGGCCAATTCGTGGTTTTACCTATAACTCCACCGATCAGTTTCAAACGTTGTAAGTAGAGCCCGACCGATACCATATTTTTCGACCGATACCGATATCCCGATGTTGGAGAGTGCTAGACACCGATACGATACCGATGTTTTGTAAAAAAAAAAAAAAAAAAAAAAAAACGTTTTTGTTACAAAACATTAAAAAAGTGTTTTTTTAATGTTTTGTAAAAAAAATGTTTTTTTTTTTTTTTTTACATACAAGGTTTCCACCAGACATTATATAGCCTATATGGTTCTGTATCCGTATATCAGACAGTTTGAGCAGATTTCATTCCAATTGGTTGTATGAATTTTACAGGCCAACCTGACCTGGCGGAGATATTCCCCCACGCAGACATTATATAGCCTACCGTATTTTCCGGACTATAAGGCGCACTTAAAAGCCTTTAATTTTATCAAAAAACTACAGTGCGCCTTATAGTCCAGTGCGCCTTATATATGGATCATTCATTGACATTGACATTCCCTTTAGAACAGCTCCATCTGTTTGATGCATAACGCAACGGTAGCGTCTATTATGTGCGCCTTATAGTCAGGTGCGCCTTATATATGAAAACAGTTTGAAAATAGACCATTCATTGACAGTGCGCCTTATAGTCAGGTGCGCCTTATAGTCCAGAAAATACTGTATATATGGTTCTGTAACCGTATATCAGACAGTTTGAGCAGATTTCATTCCAATTGATTATATGAATTTTACAGGCCAACCTGACCTGGCGGAGATATTCCCCCACGCAGACATTATATAGCCTATAGGCCTATATGGTTCTGTATCCATATCTGTCAGTTTGCACAGATTTATTTATTATTATTATTATTATTATTATTATGCATAGTATATAAATGAAGCCAGGCAGGGCTGCGAGAAACCCTAACTAATTTGTTTTAAGGTCAAAAAGTAATGTGGAGTAGCTTAACAAAAAAAAAAGAAAAAAATAGACGATCTACAAGCCCACAACGCCTTGCCGCATGACAAGCTGAGAGCTTGTACATCATGGAGACGTTCGAGGATTTTAGGGACCGTCAACAAATTACAGATTGCAATTTTAAAAAATACAACATCTCCTTGACAAAAGCACATGGAAAGACCAAAAAATAAATGGTGTGCAAGGTGCATCGTGTAGCCATGGGCCAAGAACATTATGGTGTAATTTGGTAATTCCAGGTGCTTTTGTCTAGGAGATGTAGCATTTTTCTAAATTGCTATCTGTAATTTGTTGACGGTCCCTACTCCCACAGCAGCAACAGGCACCAAGTAGCTAAGCTAAGCTGCTAAGTGCTAACCCAAACTCGCTCAGCTCTGCAAAGTGCAAACATGGAGCCACAGATAAAACCACTACCAGTACCACACCAGTCTCAAATCAAAACGTTTTGAATGTCATCTTGTTAAATGTACAGTACATCTAAGCATAAGCACTATGTACAACTTCTGCTACAGCAATGGATGTCTGCTGCGTTTCCCAAGTGGATTGAGGGTAGAGCGACCGTATTCAATATTATATGGATTATTATCATGTTTCTTCATATGGATGGATTGGCTATGGAATCAAATGGATCATTATCATATCTTTTCCATACGGACTGGTCTGGATATCAAATGGATTTTTTTTTTTTGCGATGCGTCCCACGGTCCCAAAGTCTCATAAACATCGATGGAGAAAACATTCTGCCAACATGACAAGAAGTAGTAAGTACATATAAGCCTATATCTGCAAAGGATTATATCAACAAGGTTTAGCCACGCCATGTGTTGGCTTGGCTGACGTCAATAAACAAAAACCTTCACGGATCACGGTGCAAAAATGGAAACAAATGGACCCATTTGCACCTCTTCCATTTGTACACACTGAGTTACATACCCATAACATTTGGTTCCTAACTATCATTTAGCTGGGGACCCCCTGGAACTCCCTCGAGGACCCCCTGTCCCCTTTGTGGATTTTCACATAATATTATGTGACATAATTAATGTTACACTCGTCATCAGTTCAAGTCAGTGCGGCCTTTATGGGTGTTATATTGCCCTCTGCTGGATAGTTATAGTACTGCAGCTTGGGTTGTGCCTGGTTGAACAAGGCAGAAGACGCTCTATCAATGAATATGTCACTTGTATAAAACATCGGACATTCGATACCCCTCCGATACCTTAAAAACGGCCGATATATCGCCGTTACCGATATATCTGTCGGGCTCTAGTTGTAAGCGAACTCCCTATAGGCCAAGGAAAAACCCTTTCCTTGCATTTTTCACATAAGCCTTTTATTATAGCGCCACCAGGAGGCCGACTTATGTAAGACACATTTTTGGATATTACTCCTTCAGACTTTACCCCAAATTAACACAAATCAGTCACAGTATCTCTACAGTCATATGATCAAGACGGATCTGTCCCATATTAAATATTCCATCCTGATTGGCTAAGATTGGCCTCCAAACTTTGCAGGATTGATCCGTTTCGAACAAAATGCCTCAAATCAAACACAGTGTGCAATTGTAATGAAATTGTGCACGCACATTCGCAAAAGGCCAAGGAAGAAATTACATTACAAAATGTTCAAATCAGCCTCATGGTACGTGGCGCCATGAAAGGTCTAAGATTGGTGAAGAACACATGCCACCCTTTTTACATTGGCCTATTATAGCACCACCAGGACACCTGGCCTGGTGGAGACCTGTGCTCGGAAGAGCACTTCTTCTAGTTTCCATTGTGATCCTATCAAAAACCAAACACGTGGCAACTAGTGATGCACCAAGTATTCTACAGCCAAACTTAGAAAAAAGCATATTTCAGTGTTCAGAAGAAAGTTACACCAAAACAGCGATGCCAATAATATAATCACACAGTCAACAGGCAATGGATTTGAGAAGTATATTCAGGAGAAATCTATGTTTTTGCTTACAGAAAAGGCCTCTCCATCTTACTGTCCCAGGCTGAACAGTCCATTTCCATTTGAATGTTCAATAAGTATTGGTATGGTAAGTATGGTTCATAGCATCTGCACAATATTAAAACAAACAAAAAAGACCGAACCATGATGAAACAGTGCTTACATTTTGGTTGCAATCAATGACTACTATAAGAAAATAAATTACTACACATTTATCAGTTGGTCCTCTGAATACTAAAGCAACACAAATCAGTTACGTTCTCCCCAGTCCCCAATCAATGAGCCTGAGACAACACTTGTTTTGACCATGCTGTGTGCTTTCATAGTCCTCCATCATTAGTTGAACAAAGAGCAAACGGCAGAAACTGACCGATAAGCCAATAATTACTGTCCACTGCTCTGTGTTGCCTTTACTCAATTTCTGCACTGATGGTCATCAATAGACCATGCACTGTTGTAAATGGCAAAATCATTTAATTATCCACACTACACAGCCAGAAAGGTGTGCACAATGCAGCGCATATCTCCACCAGACTGGGTTGCCTACCCAGGGCTGTGTAGTTTGTTGGTTGTAGCCACCAGGACCAGAGGAAGCCGTGGGTTGAAATTGCGCACACAGACAAACGCAAAAACAGGGGCGAAAACAAAATCAACGCTTCCGACCATCTGGCCTTGAGATAGACACAAAGAGTCTCCTCCAATTATTGGCTTTAATAAGAATGCGACAAAACCTTAAAAAAAAATATATATATCCTTGAATTCAAGTCTGCATGGACTGAGTAATCGATAGACAAAAAGTAATTTTGGGGTGAACTATCCCTTTAAGTAAAAATGGCATTTCCATGATGTTCACAATGTGTTGCGCATTATGTGAACTGATGTATAAAGTGGATAAACTGATTTTGATTGTGCTGGGGACCCCCTGGAATCCCCCAAGGACCCATGGGGTTCCCCAGACCCCACTTTGAGAACCACTGTGCTGTACAAGATCACTCCTATAACCAAGGGTCTACAACATTCACAACATCCAAATTAATGTTATTAGCCTACCTTAACTAAATTTACCAAAATTCTCAGCTCCAACCTCCACAACTTTCTAACACCAAGACCCCCCAGCCTGACTGCATAATGCATGTGTATAAACTTCTAAACTGTTGCTTTTTGTAAACCACCACCACCCACGCACGCACGCACGCACGCACACACACACACACACACACACACACACACACACACACACACACACACACACACACACACACACACACACACACACACACACACACACACACACACACACACACACACACACACACACACACACACACACACACACACACACACACACACCAAAAACAACAAACTCAGCTGAACCAAATTAGCCCAAATCAGCAAATGCCACCAGTACAGCCATGGCTCTGGTAACAGAAAAAAAAACGTGCATTGGTTTACATAGAGTATTGTAGCCTATGTGTTACCTTATGGCTACGTTACATAGGCATGTTGTTATGTTTGTATCATGTTTGGTCTTACCTGACGTGACGCCTTCCATTACAGACTGACGTTGGCTACACAAGAGCGGGGGAGGGGTCGCAGACACAGTAGAAAGTGAATTTCATCGCACCATGCTAAATGCTAAGTCATTAAGAAAAAGAAAAACACCCCGCAGCATTGCCCATGCGGCTGCACTACGGGCACATCAGTCAGTCCGAGTCACTAAAGACAAGAAGTTGACAGACAGAACTGTAAAAATATTCCTTTTGGAAATACAAGACCTTAGGCTAGAGGAAAACTTAACAGAAAGGTTCAAACCACAAAGACTCTGGAATAGAAGAGGTTAATTTGTCACAGGTGCACCATGCATCCCAACGATCAGTGCAGGAAAAACAACAACAAACAAACACGCACACACACACACACACACACACACGCACGCACGCACGCGCGCGCACACACACACACACACACACACACAAATATCCCAAAACAAGTTCCTAAATGGGCCATGATTTTATTATATATTTATTTTATTGATTTCCCCAAAAACATATTACAAGAAGAGAAGTAAAGTAATAAATCTAACACGCTTAAATGGAGCTTGAAGTTTCAATGGGTTATTATAGGAAGGGGGCGTGTCTGATCAAATTTATATGAAATGTCTAAATACCGAATCAAGCATCTTAAAAACTGTCCAGGGTTGTTCACAAAAGCTTGAGTAGACTTTTTACCCTTTGACCAGAATAACCACTGTAAGCTAATAGACAGCATCAACTGTCATAATTCCACTCTACTTATTGGGAAGTTTTAAACAGTTCATATTCATTGTCACTAAATCACCCTATAAGCACTATTCCATGGAGTGATGTAGGCCTACATTATGCAGCAGCAACTGTCATTATTCCACTCCCCCGATCTAATTATTGGAAATTATTAAACAGTTGATATTCATTGTGTTTTCATCTTTAGGTTCCTAAATGAAAAAAGTGAGCTTCTAGATCGCCTATTTGAATAAAATCTTGAAAGAAATGTGAAATGTTTCGAATGCTTTTGGAACATATAAAGTTGTTTGGACGAAATATTTCCATATGGGGTCTGGCGCCAAGTAGGCTACCTATTATTTCAGGGATCCTTAAAAGGTTTGAGAACCAGACCACTGGTTTAAAGGGTGCCATGGCATTGCCGCATTGGTCCGAAGGTTCATTAGTCCGAAGGTTCATTAGTCCGAAGGTTCATTAGTCCGAATTTGTTAAGAATAACCCTAATCCTAACCTTAACCTCAGTAACCCTAACTAAATTTGGACTAATGAACCTTCGGACTAATGAACCTTCGGACTTATGGGCAGTCCCCGGTTTAAAGAAGTTTTTCTAAATGGCATGCTTTTTACAGCCCACATCCAGTAACATTTCCAGTATAGGGAGAACATTAAGATTATGATTGAGGTGACAGGAATGGGATTCTATTGGAACAATGGAAAATCCTAGGATTCTTATAGGAATTTCATAATCCTACTATAACAGTAGGTCTTATATTGGACATTTTGACATTTCTTTAGTGTTTGCAGGTGGCAGTGCCAGTTCCTAATATTTAGCCTGTGTTTACCATTTATTTTTAGCGACAGGCCTGCTCAGAGCTTGCCATCAACTTTCCAGTATGATTGACAGCTGTGCGTTGCCTTATAGCATACATATTCTTACCTTAAACTCCCAACAGACCTTTCTTCCCTTAGCACTCAGAGACTAAAGGAGCTCTTGCAATAAGAAGCTGTCTCAACGCAAACAAATTAATTCTCTCTCTTCTTCTTCCTGCCGGTCTGCTGGGACGCCATCAGGAACGCTCTCCTGCTTTAGCGCCCTGCTGGGTCCCAGGCCCCCAGCACGTCCCGTTGACTCCTCTTAAGCTGTCACATCTGCTGACCTTCTGTGACATTATAGAAGCCCCTCCCCCCTGTGTCTCCTCCTCCACTTTGAATCGCATTGTGTTACATCCTCCCCATCTCCACCACGCCACACACTGTCACAGTCATCCCCTAGTCCTCTCCTCTTCTCCTTTCATCGTTCCTTTATTGTAAGGCCTTCTCATGCCAATGCCATTCATGTTTCCTTTTTTTTTTTTTTACTTTTTCCTCCAGGGACTTTTTCTCTTTGCATTCAACCCCTCCATCCCAGTTCTTCTCCTGCCTCCGGCTCTCGCTCTCTGGTGACGTCTGTGTCACAGCTGACAAAGATATCCTCTGCACCTGTCCTATCTGGTCCCACGAGAGAGTCGTCCGTGACACTGACCCTGGCTGACGGATGTTGGCCAACCAAGAAATGCAGCACCTATACGAGGAAAGCCATGCTGGTCGAATGAACATGAGACTAAAGGAGGGGTCTTCTACACACAGGAAAATAAAGGTGTCAACTGGAATCGAAACTGGTGCTTCTGAGTGAAGAAGGTTCTTTAAAGAACCATTTATTTCAATGGTTCTATAATATAATATAATATAATATAATATAATATAATATAATATAATATAATATATTTAAAGAAAATAAAAACAAAAGAGCAAAGAGAGAAAAAAAAAGTTGTATATTGTATACACCAACAGCATTTTTTCAGTAGCTGCAACCTAACTTTGTGTTAGGTTGCAGCTTGTCAGAAATTGGAGCTTGTAGATCTGCAATTTTGCTTGTTCTCAAAGGTGCCTCAAAGAGCCATAAAAGGATTATTCAAAAACTTTTAAAAAGAAAGATTTTCTACAATCATCATGAGGTACATGAAGATCCATTCTCTAAATAAAATGGTTAATTTGTATAGGTGCTGGTTCTTCATGGAACCATATAGCCTTTTAAAGAACCAGAATTTAACCCATTCAGGCCGGGAACACATTTTGCTGTTTGGGAGGGGCTTACAGTACATGTACAGTATGTAGCAACATATTTGTTTTGAAGGCTAATTTCTGATTTAGCCCTATTCTATAGGTTAGGCCTAAATATTAAACCAGACTTTAACCAGTATTATTTTGTGTGTATGCTGATCTAGAGAACAATCTTCTCAGCTGATCTGTAATATGCAAGGGATAGTTTGTGATAAAGGGTTTTTGTGAGAGAAAAATTATGCTTGCCTGCTCCAGCCCATAGACCCGCCCACTCTCTGAGCGGGCGCAGTCGGAAATCAGGATAAAATTATGCATGAATATCAAATAGATTGATAAAGAATAACATTTTTCTATATTTTCAAGTAAATCTCAAGTATGGTTTAGGGAAAATGTAAATCGAGTGCATTTCCATCAACTGGACGGATGATATAAATGTGCTAACTAAATTAGAGTGTAGAATGTTGAGAGAGAGTGTAAATGAAAGTACCACCTCAGATGAAAAAAAAAACAGCACATTGTGAGCTCGCAAATCAGCTATTTTCTATGCGCAATACTAGTGTCATGCGACGAAGTATAAATCAGGCTTTAATGTATGCAATTCCTTGAGAGATTGACTGGGAAAGAAGCACACAACAGAAGGGCATTAAAAGTTGAAGCACTTCACATAATCACATTGTGAGAGACCTTTCTGAGCTACAGAAGGAGTTTTAACATGGCAGAAGCCTTAACTATGTGCCTGGAAGGCAGAAATTCACACCATCCAGTGTCATCTCGTCACTCACGACCCTGTAGCTCACGACACAATAAACTTGTCATCTTTCCAGAAATTACTGCATCCAAACTAATTTTCTCTGCCATGAGGAGAGACGATGACATTGGGTGTTTTATAAGAGCAAAGGAGGTCACAGCAACTACACCCAACTGTGTGTGTGCTACTGCTGTGTGCTGTGTGCACGTGCGTGTGCGTGCGCGTGGGTATACCTCTGACGTATTTTGATCTCAGTGGAAACGATGGGTTGGAAAATGTTCATGGCATTTGCAACAGGTTACAATCTATGTTGAGGTCACTCACGCATGAACATAGAATGAGTCATCAAAGACTGAGTCACATCCGGAGGTATGTTTGTACCGTTTGAGATCATTAAATTAAGGTCAATGGTGGCCTGCATTTCTATAGTGACTCCATCCAAGCATATGTGTGTGTGTGTGTGTGTGTGTGTGTGTGTGTGTGTGTGTGTGTGTGTGTGTGTGTGTGTGTGTGTGTTGTGTGTGTATATATATATATATATATATATATATATATATATATATATATATATATATATATATATATATATATATATATATATACAGTATATATATAGGCCTATATATATAATATACACACACAACAGGATGTGTTGAGGATTTCACACAGGATTTCACACTTTTCAGTTGTGTGTTGGGAGGAGGAGCGGCTTATAGCTGTCAGGTTTTCGAACTTTCTCGTTTGAAAGAGACCTCAACTGCCAGATCTTGTTTTGCTCAAAGATGTTTTGACAGACAGTCTAAGAGAGCCATCAGAAGTCCTTAGATATAACCACTTAAACCCTAGCAACCCTTTTCTGTGGCGAACATTCAATAAAAAAATAAAATAATAATTGTGTAGTGAGCTTTAATAGGTCTGCTATTTTTGGTGAAGATATACAGAGGGATAACAGAAATGTTCAAAATGTTCTAAAATTTATAAAACCTTTAAAGGGATCCCTGGCTAATACAACACATATGCCTTAATACATTATAATTGTCCTCTATAATTACAATGTAAAATTAAAAACACCTAAATTATTTTATTTCTTCTAGAAATAGCTAATCTTTCACTCAATAGGGGAAATGCCTGTCGCAAGTTGATGATGTCATAAATGTCATGTGTGATCTATCCCTATGGAATTTATGGCATGCATGTGAAAATAAAAACAAACGTAATACTTCCTATGGTTAATATGAGCATATTTCAAATGTGTTTGTGTTTTGTTTTGCACATGTATGCCATAAATTCCATAGGGATAGATCACACATGACATTTATGACGTCATCAACTTGCGACAGGCATTTCCCCTATTGCGTGAAAGATTAGCTATTTCTAGAAGAAATAAAATATTTAAGGACAATAATAATATATTAAGGCATATTTGTCGTATTAGCCAGGGATCCTTTTAAAAGAAATAGCAGATCTACAAGAAGTTACAATATGTTACAATATGTCACAAACAATGCAATGCGTTGTGAGCTTGTACATAAAGACAACATATAAAATAGGTTTTAAGTGGGTAATGTTTTGTATTAATACTCTCATTCTACAAACTAACTAATAACTAAAGCTGTAAAATAATTGTAGTGGTGTATATAGCACACTATTTGCCTCTGAGATGAGATGTAGCAGAGTAGACCTATGGAGAATTAAGTAAAGTAAAAGTTGTCCCAAATTGTATTTAAAGTGCAGTATTTGTGTAAATGTACTTAATTTCCACCACTGGGTTCTGCTTGGTTCAACCAGTGATCACTTGCACACATAAGAAAGACAAGAGAAATGCAACATTCGTGTGTATGTTGAAATAAACTCACATTGACAAGTTGATACCATTGTGACTCAATCAACCTATTAATATATTAATATGCCGTAATGTGTTGTTTGTTAAAAACAGCTAAAATATGATCGATGAAGTTTAAGTCTTAAGCTTAAATCTATGTCTCTCACAGTTTAAGTCTTAAATCCATGGTACTGAATTACTAGGGCCCAAGGTGGAGGGGCCTTAAATATTTCTTACTTTAGCTATAGCAGATATACAAGCTCGCAGCGCGGCACTCGATGCTAAAGTATAAAATAGATCTGCTATTTGTGAAAAGTCGTGAAAATGTGTGCTAATCTTTGAATATGTGTTTTTTAAGCCAACATTTGTAACTCAAATTTTGCTTCTGGGGGGTCCCTGGAACTAAATATTTTGAGATGGGGGTCCGTGGCCAAATACATATCATTTTGGGGGTCCTTCACATGAAAAAGTTTGAGCACCCCTGACATAGGTTTTTCATATAGGTCTTTCAAAAAACCTTAGAAGGATTTGAAATATTCAAAGACTTGCACAAAATGTTCACGATTTTTCAAGAATAGCAAATCTACAAGCTCGAGTGCCGCGCTGTGAGCTTGTATATCTGCTATTTCTCCCCTATGAAGAACATTCACGGGGGGCCCGCAGTGAATCCTTGTACCCAGGGCCCAGAATGTGGTGTGACACCCCTGCATGGTACTCAATCACAAGTTATAGCCACCTGGAAATTTGTTGAACAGATGTTATTTGTTACGTAAACAAGCACTTGATCGTTAAATTTGTAACATTGCGCAGAACAAGCTTATTGCGCGTTCTGCAGAGGGACCTCTTAGATGCTTTAGATGAATCACGTCCTCCAACAGAAGAACAGCAGCATGCTTATTATAATTGCCTTACCTGGGGGTACCTTGTGCAATAACATTGAAAGGACCAACACAAATGGTGCAAAAACTCTGGAAATTCCAATTAAATGTAAGACACGAGATGAACAAAGGTTTTGTACTGTCAGACAATATACACAGGAGTGATTAAGCTGCTTGTTAAGGGCGATGTGTGTCTCATCCGAATCAAAGCATGGCAAATTTAAGATATCTAATAAGTGGCTTGGGAATTCATTCAGTCTTGTTCCTAAAAAAAAAAGAAAAAAAATCCATTAACTTTCTGTAATTCCATGCAGACCTGCTTCTTCTAAGGGAGCTTTGCGATTTCAGTTGATGAAACAGAACAAATGTATTTCAGTTGATAGTGATAGACCTTCAGTGGATTAGACCAGGGGTTGTTGAGAGGGTTTGATACGGTCCCCATCAACATTAAGTATAGTTTAACCACTTGAACCCTACAAAATAGAGAAAATAGATTGTATTTTCGCTATTTTGGAAAATGTTTATCTAAGACATGCACAAAATAAGGATGCCAGGGGGCGCCCGCTGGCCTACTGGTCTAGGCGCATACCACTTAGGAATTGTCACATAGGCATGGATGCCTGGCGGCGGCGCCGGTTCCATTCCCGAACCGGACAACCTTTGCCGCGTGTCACTCCCCATCTCTCCCCCCATTTCCTGTCAATATACTGTCCTATCAATAAAGGCATAAAAGCCTAAAAGCAAATCTTAAAAAAAAGGATGCCAGGTTGAAAGTTGTTAATTTCACCAGCTAGAAGGTTATCCAATGTATGAGAATGAGTTTCTCTCTCCCCACCTGTAATTCTGCATCTAATCTACAACTAAGCTCTTACAGTAAATGGGGGTTTCTGGGTCCATGATAGGTAAATGTTTGAGAATCACTGGATTAGTATCAGAGCAAACTGTAAATTGCCTGGAGTACACATTCTATATAGTACTATACATTATATACTGTAGTGACGAGTTGGGCCAACATCTGACCATGTGTCACCTGTCTGACAGCGCCCACACTGGAATGTGGAAGTGCCGTTCTCACCCCCAACTTTGACAAAATAACAATAAAAAAGGCAGGCGTGCCATTAGAAGCAGACTTGAGCCCCATGAGGCACCCCAGAGCAAGCCGCTAGGCTCATAGCTCTCACAGTTATCTTATAGTGAGAACACTGTGGAAGCTGGAAGCTATCATGGCCAACCCCCCTCACCTGAGTCACGAAGAGTTAGAGTTGCAAATGAAAATTTGAGCAGGGCATCAGGGGTGTTACACCAAATTCTGGGCCCTGGATACAAGGATTCACTCACATTTTGTGCTTTAACTATTGAAAAATAGCAGATCTACAAGCTCACAGCTTGTAGATATGCTATTTTTGAAAATGTGTCAGTGGTGCTCAAACCTTTTCATGTCAAGGACCCCCAAAATTATATTGGGAATATTTAATTCCAGAGATCCCTGAGGGGCATCATTTGGGGCACCAGGGGTGGCCCCTGTCACATTTAACCTCAAATTCAATTGTATGCACTTGTATGCATATTGTACCATTAATTTATAAACCACTTTCAGCGTGGCATAACTGTTTTGGTAATGTCATTATAGACGAAACATTTGCTCTTTTCGCTGCCAAACAAATAGCGAAAATAGTGGATCTACAAACGCTGTTATCAGCATGTTCTATTCTCCACAGTCCACACACACACTGTTTGGTGCGGCTATTGAGTAAACGACCACACAAATGTCCCCCGCAGGATCAATAAATGTCTATTGATAGCTTCACCGTCAAATGTATTCCGTTTGTTAGACTGCTCAAGATATTGAAACAATCATTTTGACCTAAAACCAGGGACTGTGTACAAAACACCACACACCAACCAAATGCTGGTAAATTGTGGCTTGGTGATAAGTATGTACGGGTATAGCCTTAAGCCCGTATCAGAGTGTACGGTGGAGAGCTATCCACCGCAAATTTGAGGTGGAAGGCTTTCCACCTCAAGTCAGAAAACTTGTGCAGGACATCATAGTCACGGCCCACGGTGAAGTCCTTTACCGTCTAGACCGGTTCAGGTCGACCAATCAGTGAACGGGGTGTAGAGCCTGTCTGTCTGATAGTAAAAACAGAGAGATGTGTTGGGACTCACGGTGGAAAGCTCTCCACTGCGAGGAATGATGTAACGTTGTAGTTTCATGACTCAAAAAGACTCAAAAAGACTACACCGCGGTGTAAAGCCTTCCACCGCCCAGGCGACTATGATGCCGGCTTAAACCTCGTAAACCAGACTCATCCTGCATCCTGATTCGAATTTCAAGAATGCAGGAGGTGTCTGGTTTACGAGGCTAGTGTGGGTATGGCTTGGCAGCTACAACAGCTATGCGTACCTTTTAACTTTATTGTATCTACTCTAAAAGCTCCCTGCAGGGAAGAAATCAAATTGGTTCACAAAAACACATTGATGAAAAGGCTTGATTTCATCGCAGCTTATACACAGTTTCACATTCACAAACACAGTGGGGTTTCCGCACTATATAGGTGCATGAATGTTACATAAGTGCTCTGTTTGTGAAACATTGCTACAGTACACAGCAATTACCCAACTGTTATACTGCTTGCGACAATGGCCGTGGGATAGCAGCGGTGTGGCTAGATCAAACAGTTGTGCTAAATTAAAGAGCGGGTTATCAGACCAGGCAGGAGTGTTTGATGTGCAAAGATGTGATGCATTATTATGGTAAATAAGCCTCCCTTATCGAGCTTTTGAACAGCCCAGACTAATGTATGCCCTTGGTCAGACCCACAAATGCATGTTCTCTCCAGGGGCGTCAATTGGGTATGGCAGGGGTATGCAGCTGCCATACTCTGGGTCCAGGGGGGAGAATAAAAGTTAAATATAAATCCATGAATGTCTCTTTGTCTATCTGTAACTAACAAATAACTACAACAAATGCAAAATTTAACTAAATGGTCACTTTAACAAGGTATTATAATTACATTCTCCACACTTGTATTCTCCCCATCTTGACAAAATGGTAGCCTATATTCCCAGGTTCTGCAAGTCAGCTGCACGGGTGCAATTCATTATTGTTAATTGTGGCATGTTACTTTACTAAATTATGCCAATTAGCTGCACTTGAACAACTGTTCCAGACTGCCACATCCAGCCCAAGAAACCGTAGAAATTTTGGGGGGAAAAATAGAATGTACTTCTTAAAATAATGTATCATGCCTGTTGCTAGGCAAGACACCAGTCATGTTGCCATACCTTAGCTTTTTCTGAACTGACGCCACTGGTTCTCTCCCTCTCTTTCTCACACACACGCACGCACGCACGCACACACACACACACACACCAGAGATCATAATGTGTTCACGCTCTCGCTCTCCACTCCAAATGTTGGCCTGTTTTGCCAAATGTCAATCAGTACACTGGCATAATTAGTTTCAAATCAACGTCAAAGAGAGGGAAAATGTCACTGTTTTTCACAGTGGATGCATTTTTGATTGATTTCCAATTAGCACTCAGGCAAATGCCACATTTTCGTTTCTGCCTGCATGTGTGATTTGTTGTTTAGATCAGAGAAAATACAGTAAACTAGTAAAAACATAAAGGCAGCGTTTGCTTCCACAAAAGACAGCAATCTCACTTGTTTCAGTAGGGGGAGCAATACTGCACACAATTGCAGTGACATTCTATTCCTCTACCAATGCTACATTTATATTACAACCATAGACATACAGTCAAAACCATAAAACATGAATAATGGCTGAATAATTTAAATATTAATCAGTGTAGAAATTGACACGTTTAAGCAAAGAAATATGGTACAAATAGACATACTGTAATGGTCAGTGGTGGAAAAGTAAATAAAGTACTGTATTCAAAATTTACCAGGGAAAAGGGTATTGGCATCAAAATATGCTCAACAAACCAAAGTAAACATATTTTTTTCTTCACTTTTTGTCATAAAAAAACATATCTACAAGCTCACACGCAACCTATTGTGAGATTCTATATCTGCTATTTTTTAATAACTTAAGAATAAAATGGGGATTAATTGGTTAATGTATGTTTTGTATTAACAATATAATTTTAAAAAATAAATAACTAAACTTAAAAAATGTATATATTGTAGTGGATTAGAAGTACAACAATATGTCCCTCTGAGATGTAGTGGAATAGAAGTATAAAGTATTGACAAAATTGACATGCTCATTTAAAGTAGTAGGCCTACAGTACCTCCATTACTTGAGTTACTTTCCACCACTGACAATTGTGACAATTTACCAAATCCAACAACCTGAGCAGATGTCAGGTGATAGTAATGGAACCAAAAGTGTCCCAATTGCCCCCCTTTTTTTTTTACAGAGCAATCGCTGTGAAAAGCTGAATATTAGCCTCTCGTGAGGATCCCCACTGTAGGATTTTATAGTGATATCTCGGCTACATATGAGTTTGTGTGATGCTCCATGAAATCCAATAGCTGTTCTGACAGGAAGCCATTAAATACCCAATTCCAAATTTATTTGGCCATATAACTTTTAGATATATCCACACAGGTTATTAAAGAGTTTGAATTATTTGTGGAAATACGATTTTTGTCATTTTAATAAACCATCATAACTCAGAATGGTGTCTAAAGCTCTCCCCAAACCCACCAACCCACACCACCAGCCCCCTCCCCTCGTGTAAAAGACCGTTTACAAGATCTGGGCAAAAAAAAAGGGGGAAAAAAGGAGAAAATTGTGAACAAAATCTGTTACCTGCAGGATACAGAGACATTATTGATTAGCTACTGACTATCTTTTAGAATATACCAAACCTTTTAGCTCGAGACCCAAAAGTGAAATTTGATGTCTCCCCTGTCCCCGGGGGGAGACAAGACATCAATTAGTAATACATTCGTTTCTTAAATGTCTTGAGTTACTATTATATTTATTTTCTGAAAATGTTTAGAAATAATAAACCAGTAAGACTCCCTAATCGGGAGATAAGCGACCGTTGGTCGCTTATCTCCACACACTGCTGACATCAGTATGACATCACACCGTACACAAATGACCCTTATATAAGACCGGCATTTTCTGACCTCACAAGCCCCATATTTGGACACGAACAACATATAACTCCATATGTTAAACAGTTGGGTGCTAGGGTAAAAAACATGGTTGCTATGGTAAACAGCTGGTTGCTAGGGTAAACAGTTGGTTGCTAGGGTAAAAAACATGGTTGCTATGGTAAACAGTTGGTTGCTAAGGTAAAAAAAACATGGTTGCTATGGTAAACAGTTGGTTGCTAGGGTAAAAAAATGGTTGCTATGGTAAACAGTTGGTTGCTAGGGTAAAAAAACATGGTTGCTATGGTAAACAGTTGGTTGCTAGGGTAAACAGTTGGTTGCTAGGGTAAAACCATGGTTGCTAAGGTGGTTGCTAACGTACACTAACAGACCAGCAACAACAGACTGTTGCCACAGCAACGTACACAAAGGTTTGTGTACACATCACACTGCTGACATCAGATGTCATACTGATATCAGCAGTGTGATGTCATACTGATGCGGAGATATGAGCAGGGCAAAGGTGTGACGTGTGACGTGACGGACGGCCGGTGGAGGTTTTGATACTAAACTGCGACCTTACGGTCGCAATAAATACAAATAAAAAAGTAGGAAACGAAAGAAACTGAAAGAGGGACATTTCCTCACGGGTCACGACCCATAAAAATGTGTCCGTGACCAGTAAGTACATTTACTTAAGTACTGTACTTAAGTACAATTTTGAGGTATTTGTACTTTACTTGAGTATTTCCAATTTCAAGTACTTTTACTTCTACTCAATTAAATCTTGGATCCAAATATTGTACTTTTACTCCACTACAATTATTTGAAAACTTTAGTTACTTTGTAGATTGATTATTAATACAAAACATACATTAACCACTTCAGCCCTATATACATTTTGGCCATTTGAAAATAGCCGATCTACAAGCTCACAGTGCATTGTGAGCTTGTAGATCTGCTACTTTAAAATATTTTAAACATTCTAAAACTTGTGAAATGGGACTTTCTGCATAATGAGTACTTTCTACTTGTGTACTTTAAGTATATTTTGATGCCCATACCTTTGTACTTTTACTCAAGTAAATTTTGACTTACTTGTAAGGGTGCCCTCACACCAAAATACCTATGAGAGTGGAATCCGCGTTCCGCCAATGCATTTCAATAAGAGTGAAGCGGTTTCATGCCAGCAGAGGATTTCTGCAAAAAACGCTCCCTTCTCATTGAAATGCATTGGCGGAACGCGGATTCCACTCTCATAGGTATTTTGGTGTGAGGGCACCCTAAGGCTGCGGTCACAGCAAAGTGCCTATATGAGAGTGCGTGGATTCCTGATTCCGCCAATGCATTTCAATGAGAATGGAGAGTTTTTTGTAGAAATCCTCTACTGGCATGAAACCGTATTTCAATTCCCAATGAAATACATTGGCGGAATGGGGGAATCCACTCTCATAGGTACTTTGGTGTGACCGGAGCCTAACAGAGTATTTCTGAATTGCAGTATTGATACTTTTACTTAAGTAAAAAATGTGAGTGCTTTTCCCACGCCTATCCGTGACCCACAAATGGGTCCCGACCCCTAGTCTGGGAAACACTGATCCTTAACTCTCCCGTCTGATTTCACTAATATGTCAAGTAAAGCTGCTGGGTCAGAGTGTTAATATCTGTTGCGTCCATATTTATTTTGTATTCGGCTTGACAAGCATTTTATTGGCTGAAGACTTGTCTTGCCATTTGTTAAATGAAATTAGTTTAGCATAGTCAGAAATAAGTTGTCAAACTAATTGGTTGTGAGTGACACTAATGACAGATGGTACAGTAGAGTAAATGCTTGCTTAATACCAAGAAAAATACAATAAACCAGCTTATTTATATAGAATGTCAAGGCACTCAGAACAAAACAAAAGTGAACATGGCCGCTTATTAAAATCATTTATTGTGCTCCAGAAGAGTAATTACTATTTAACCAGAAAGAAAGACAAGTGACAAATAATCTATACATTACAAATGCCATACCAACTCACACAGTGCCCCATTTCACATGGCTTTAAAAGCGCTAATCACCCTTTAGTTATTAGATTGAAGAAAAAAAAAACCTTCTCAAGTCAATCTGAGGTCTTGTGGCTGTCCTTTCTGCTGCTGTTTGAGGTTAGAAAATGGCACTCGTTGCGGTACAATCATTTACAGTGCTTGTTCCTCCTGTTTGTCCCATACACTATACCAGGGGTCTTCAACGTTTTCAGGCCAAGGACCCCTTAGTTGAGAGAGAGAGAGATGAAGTAGGGACCCCCACAATCTGTTCATAGATTCCATATAGTTTCATTGTTTGACAGCACGATCATCAGTGTATTTTGGATTAATGTTAATGTGTGTTTTCAGATATTTAACCACTTAAACTGTCAATACTTAATAAACTTGACCTTTCACTCTGTACTTAGTCGGCACTTTTTCCCCTCTACACCAAAGCTCTTTGCCAAAAATCTACAAGCTCGCAGCGTGAGGCGGTGTGAGCTTGTAGATCTGCTATTTTTGGCTAAAGTTCTCATTCAGAATATGGACACTATGGTTCAAGTGGGCTAAAATAGAAAAGGAGAAAAAAAGCCTCTATCACCCAAAGATTTGGAAGCCCCCCTATAGTAACTCTGAGGACCCCCTAGGGGTCCCGGACCCCTGTTGAAGACCCTTGCACTATACAACACAGGATAACCGTCAGTCATGTTGAGAGTAGTACAGTGTAACAAGGGGGAAGCTGTCATCCTGCACAGCCAATGAATTAAATTCGGCTTGGTGCCTAATTAAGACTTGTATTTGTGACATGTAGGGATCCAAAATAATTAGTCCAGTGACCCATTTTGTTCCCAGTAATGCTGCCCTAGACATAAGATCTTGACAGTTTTGAGTTAGTCTGCCCCAACACAATTCAGATACACATTTAGAGGAGTGCCTGGTAATCCCATGATGTCAGTATGGCTGTGAGTTCATTTCACACCCAGAAGCATTACCGTAAAACCTTCATTTTAAGGTAATACAGGCCTCTAGTCTCAATGAGTGACACATGCATCCAGTATTCCAACCGTTAGCCCATATACCAATTTAAGTCTTGCTAATATGCATCTCCATATTGTGGCCACAAATATATCTCCAAACATGAATAAACAGAATATCTTAGATGTTGTTATAGAAATAGAAACCACAAAGTCTGTAAAAAACAAACAGTGAACTGGATATGGTGCGTATATGTCTCACTATCCTGCTTAATTTACCAGTTATCATATTTTTTTTTGGGGGGGGGGGGGGGGGGGGGGGGTGACCTCAGAAAAAATATTATTCAAAACAAATACTATTATTCCGGGTACAAAGAAGACTTCAGTATCCTAAAATACAATACAGAATATGAATGTGGGAACGCATTTATAGCTGGCTAACACAGAGTATGATAAGTTTGACATGTTTTGAATATAAGTTTGGACTTGTGACTGTATTATTAAAATGTGAATGTTTTCACAAAACAATACATGCACACACAACCCCCACTTCCATGATCTCTTTACTTATTTCAGTTCATGTCATGATCAGGTCATGATTTGCATGGAAAAAAAGAAGAAATAGTATCTGAGCTATGAGGCATGAGCCCCGGCTGGGCCTGTACAGTATAAATTAGGCTTAATCAAAACAAAATCACACCTTTAACATTTTTCCAAATAGTAAAGAGCAGCTCTTGATGACATGGCAGGTTTAGTGATCTTGGTAGGGAGTTCTCCACAATCAGAAATAATGGATGGCCTGTCCTGCTTCATGACTTCATGTCCTATTGAGTGGCCGCAATACGGGTAGAATTGTGACTTTCATCTTCTGACAGACACGTTTGTTAATGTGGAAATCACAGGGGTGCCTCTTTGTCCATCTCTAAACCTCTGCTCCTCTCCCTCTCTGCTTTCTCAGACAAATCAAACAACTATTCATTTGAGGGATGGTCAAATGAAAGACAGAGAGAGAGAGTGAATATAGCTGCTGCTATAGTACATACATCACTGGCATGTAGTGAGAAATATGGGCTATAATAGATGCATCATATGGCAGGATGGAGAGAGAATACTGGAGGTTGCATTATAGGCCTATTTTATGTTTATCGTCGTTGTCGGGTGGAAACCTTGTATGTCCAAAGCCGTTTGTTTTGTATTTATAATTTTTAAAATGATTTAAACTAGTGAAAACAGCCGATCTACAGCCAATCTACAAGCACACAACGCATCGCGGTTCGAGGCGTTGTGTATTTGTAGATAGGCTGTTTTCACTACTTTTGTGCCAAGGCCTTATGTGATGAAGCAATGCTTTACTTTGCAAAAATGTTAAACTTGGAGATACAAGGTTTCTGCCCGACAGTGACGTTATGCGCCTCTGGGTGTTACAGAGAGACATAATGCAGTGTGGGTGTGTGTGTGGGGGGGGGGGGTGTCTGACTCAGGTGGCCTAATCAGTGGAGCTTCAATATCGCACACAGTTTGGTCTTCAATCAGTTATTATAGGGGGTATGCACAGGCCTATACTGATGCTAATTCTCTCATCTGTGAAGATAGTGAGGAATGGTCTCTATAAAGTTTTAAGTTATGGCAATGCAATGCATTTTATTCTTGGCTGGCTGATGTAAAGCCTCATCAGCCAAAGTCTAAATGTAGTCATCAGTGATGAAATTATTGGCGCAGCTAATCTCAATTTGTGTATCAGGGAGATTGTTCCAATAATTTGTTAGGAATGTCAAAGCTATTTAATATATATTTTTTTGTTTTATCTTTTGCTAATATAAATGTTCCGTCAGTCAGAGAAGCAGATTTTTCACCAGTAAATCCAACATTAAATTCAGGAGCTAACGAGAAAGACCTCCCATTCCTCAAGTGCTAAATGGCACCATTCAGTCGTAAGACATGCTGAAACTAGTTATTAATTCCCATCATTTATATGCTTTGCTATAGCTACACTAAATGTTAATTTACTCTTTTCATTTTTTAAAATTCATATTAAGTGCTAGCAAGTATTTTTCACTGTATACTCATACTAGGCTTAGGTTGCATTTATCCCTAATCATCAATCAGTCAGTTGAGCGATGGCAAGTTTTTCATTAGCATTAATTCTCAGCTGTCAGCTCTTAACACTGCCTTGCAATTACTTGATTTACCCACAGTGCAATTACATGTTTAATTCAAAGTGTTGGTCTTGGTATATCCCCATCATGTCATGTCTGTAGAGAGCAGTGATTGCATTTGGCTGGACCCATTGATACACAGCCCCAGTAATTTGAATTTTAACATATATCAGGGCTAGCCTAGTAAACGACCAACTTCCGTTCTCCAGGAGGATTCCAGAAGATTGATGGTTTCTGGAAGAGGGGCGGGTACGAGGCTATATCAGGGCAGGAATTTCATGGAGACCATGAAGGCCATGGCCGCCATTGCCCCTCAGTTCGGCCTTGTGCCCCTCAAAGAAATGGCATGACCTGAGGCCACAGTGGGCTTAATGCCCCAGCTGACTGTACCACATATTACATTTAATAATCATCCCTAACCCTTAAATTCAACAAATTCTTTCAATGGACTAAAATCTTGTTTTATTTGATGGCCTTCAAGCCCTGGCATTTGGCCTTTGTGCCCTCAAAAAATAGACAACTCCAAAGGCCAAGTGGCCTTGCCCCTAAAATGATGAAATTCCAGGCCTGACATATATTGAGGAAGGCAAAAAGCTCATTAATTCCTAAATGTGGGATTGATTTTCTGTTAGTCTATTCATATTTTAGTTGACTGTTGAGGAGGCTCTATAAGTACTCATATTCCACTACTTTCAATGTTGTCATAGCTGTATTGTAAGTGCACTAGACAAATAAAATCCTTGAAAGCATTACATCCTCTTAGAGGCACACTGCTGGTGTGCAAAGCATGGTGATACATGTGCGACTGTGTGAACACAACAGAGAAGTAACCTTTAGGCCTAATGCTGCTGTCAATGAACAACAAAAGGACACCAAATGTCAGTTAGAAGCACGCTGCAAAGAATACAATACATGCTTAAATTAATGTGACATTTGAAGAAGCCAATATATTTCACTTAACTGTCCCCGATGCTCCCTCTTTATAATTTTTTAACATAATTAGGTTTTTGTTGATAACTTTAGGCTAATGTTTCAATGTTGTAAACCCTTTTTTTTTTTAATATAGGCTAATTATCATAGGCTACTGTATGCTTTGGATAATTATGTCCAAACCTCAACATATGAGCTTCCCTGACAAATATGTAGCTTGCATGTAGATTTATTCATTCTATATGCTGGGAAATTTATATCAGGCATTGGCTAGGACTACTGAAAACAAGGTCATGTCGCTTTTTATATGGGTCTTATAAATCTAGAGCCCAAGTGCAGGCAATCAGAAGGTACACAGTATCTTGACTCAATTCCAAAAAAACTTGGAAAACCTAGGTTTAATTACTTAGCGCCTATTGTGTGCGCGTGTTAGTGAGTTTATGGGCGTGTGCATGTGTACATACCAGCAGCTACTCGAGTACTTCAGAGATGGAAAACCTGGAAAAAAGGACAAGCTAGAAAGAAGGACAAGCTCAGAGAAAAGAACCAACTAAGCAGAAAGCAAGTGGCCCAGCAAAACAACTATAAGGGCCTACAGATTATTTCCTCAGTATTGTGGTGAAAATAAGATCAATTCCTGTGTATGTTTTTTGTCTTTTACAGATACGGTATATATAATTATTGTTTTAAATAATTCCCTAATAACTTTAACCTACAATCTTAAACAAAATAACAATTCTCAAAATAAATCCCCAATGAGACAAACATTTTATTCTATTTAAACCTTAAATCTCTCTCTCTCTCTCTCTCTCTCTCTCTCTCTCTCTCTCTCTCTCTCTCTCTCTCTCTCTCTCTCTCTCTTTCTCTCTCACTCTCTCACTCGCCCCAAAAAGCAACCCTCCTGATGACAGATTTTATTTAGATTTTATTCCCTCCATACGGCTTGTCTGCTGCAGTGTTATGTGGGGTAAGAGTAGTCTGTACTCATTATTTTGAATGACTGCACAGTGCCTGTGAGGGAGCCAAGAGGGGCAGGATGTATTCTCACAACAGAGGACTCCACACATATAGGCGTCAGTGATGGGAAAACAGGGAGACAAGCATTTCAGCTTACCAAGCAGCATTTCAGTGTGAGCATACAGATTTCTATATCTGAGCACAATAGCCTTGCCATCCAGGGTATACCTCTCTCTCCGTCTGTTTGAAGAACACCATTTTACCCTGTGGTGACTCCTATCTCTAAGCGACTGGATACGGATGCAGTTTGCTGCTATGTGACACATTCACACTCTGGCAGATAACCGCAGTAGCTATGGGAGGTTGCACGCGGACACTGCTGAGGCGTGCTATGTACTTGCTGAGGGAGCTACACTGACCTAAAGACTTGAGCAACACAGTCATTGCAGACGGAACGCCAGAAGGCACACCAGTCTTGCATAAGATGTGCGACAGAGGGTGAGTGTGGACATGAGGCTAACCATGCCAATGAATAGCCCAGTACTTACTAAGACAGTAAAATAATACAGAAGATGGTAAAAAAACAATAAGGAAACAACATATGGAAATGAGTACTAGTTTGTATGTGTAAGGTAAAGGTCGGTTGACACATTTCTAACTTGTTTTTGGCTCCTTCCTCGTTTTTCCCATAATGCAACGTGGCTCCAATATATGACCAACTGAAACAGATGACGACATGGTTGGAATCTGAGATTTGACCTAGCTACCAGCTTCTCTTCTTTTTCCTTTTTGCTATTATTCCTCCTTTTCCTGTCCTCTACCAGCTGTAAGGTTGCAGGTTCAAAAAGGATAACAGCTCCTCTTAATGCGTTCTGTCAGTGCTTTGCCTTGTGGTTCTATTAGTCATTTATAGGCATTCATCTTTAAACAGCTCTATGGAACTTCACGTTATGAAAGGCTAATAAGGGAAAAGAAAACCTTCGTAGCCTGGAGGCCCTTTGCCTCTATACTTTCCTGACCTTCAATCTTTCATTCCATGGTTCTTTTGTTTCATAGCCTTGGGCATCCACTGTTTCTTGGAATTGGTCATACAGACAGAGCACCTCCCAATAAAAGAAACTGAAAAAAAAAGAAAACTGAAACTGAAGCAAAAGAAATAGTGCAGATAATTACTTCTATACACCAATGTGGTCTTTGACTAGTAGCAAGAGGTGAGAAGAAAACAAAAAAACAAAACAATAGATAGAATAGCAAAGAACATTGATCTCAACTGAAGGTACAATGACTTCCGTTGATACAGTGTGATGTGATTTTAACCACTATCAAAAAAGTAGTACCAACACACAGAGTACAAAACTAGTCCTTATATGCCCAGCTCCACCCAAGCTATAATAATGTTATGCACGAAATGTTTACCATAGCCCCAGCCCAACCGTTCCTTGAGACTGTCCCTCACTCATAACAACGCCACAACGATCCACCTTGAAGTGCATTTCCCATAATAGTCCTGTGAGGGTTTGGTATTTCCTGTAAGCCAATCAGGAATTAGTGTTCCCTCCGAAACTATTCCAATACGAGGGGGGAGGATGAAAATTATTCTTAATAATGACATAATCAGCAGAGCAGCCATCAAGCAGATAAATTGTCATGCGCATCGTGCTAAAAATATCCAGTTATCCGTTGTCCCCCAGCTCTCTGTGTTGACAGCACTTGTGTGATGAAGCTGTAACTGGCAGAAAGCCGGTAGTTGTATCCCCTCTTCCCTCGGTTCAGCCCTGCTGGCAAATTTGCAGTATAGACGCCCCCAGAGAAGAGGGCTTAAACAGCATTGGTGCTTAGTGTACAGATCTAAATATGTAAATAGGTTCTATACAATAAAATTGTTCCCAATCCCCAAACCCGAGAAAACAAAATGGATCAAAAGTATCTGTGATTTCTTTCTTTTTTTCCCCTTTTTTTCATCAAAAAGTCTCCTTTGTGCATACAGGTGTTCTTTTTTCTTGAAGTATTCTGTTCTTTCTTTGCTCCTCTCTTGGCCGTTTTTGTCTTATCTTACATAGCCTCCATTTATGAAGTTAACTCATGCCTAAATTGTTTTGTTTGGCATCTACGCTCTCAGCTCCACAAAAGAGTAATCTATAGCCTGATGCCACAGGAAAACAATATGTTTTCTCTCATTTACAAAGCACTCGTCTCTTCCCACCTCCGAGGCGTGTCAGCTTCTCTAGACCGCTTCCAGATAACACTGTCAAGCAGTCATTTGTCCGAGGATCCCAAAGGCCATATCTGTCGCATGAAAGAAAGAGTGGTTTACCTTGTTTTGTTGCAATACCGGAAACAAAAAAAATTATATATATATATATATATATTCATATTTAAAAAAATCCTCCTCTTGGTTTGTCAGTTTCTTCAACTCCATATTTGAAAGATGTTTTTTTTAATCATTTATTTTTTGTTTGCTATTTTTGTAATTTTTTTCTTTCTTTTTTTCTTACAAAAGAATAAAACAAAAACATAATTCTTCTTATTTTTTTCCCCACTGGTCCAAGCCCCCCTCCCCCCCCCAAAAAAATCCTTTTACTATATTTCCTCTGGTATTGACAAGGTAGAGTAGAATCCCAGGGTAAT
>NC_137810.1:22083438-22115938 GCF_963921795.1 Nannobrachium achirus | reverse complement strand
TAGTTTACTTAAGTAAAAGTATCACATGTAGAACTACTCTGTTACGAGTAAGTAACTACTCTGTTCAAAATAAGTAAAAGTACAAAGGTATTGGTATCAAAATGTACTTAAAGTACCAAAAGTAGAGAGTACTCATTGTGCAGAATGTCCAGTTTTAAAGTTTTCAAATGTAAATTGTATAAAGCATATTTTGAAAATAGCGCACAATGTGTTGTGCACTTGTAGATCGTCTATTTTCGAATGGTCTACTCTAAAACGTATAGTGATATGTTTTGTATCAAAATCTACAAAGTAACTAGTAACTAACGTTTTCAAATCATTGTGGTGGAGTAAAAGTACAATATTTGCCTCTGAGATGTAGTGGAGTAGAAGTAAAAGTAGGCTATTGAAAACTGGAAATACTCCAATAAAGTAAAATTGGACATAAGTACAGTACTTGAATAATAATAAATGTACTTTACAACACTGTACACTGTCAAAGATTTTCCTATCATATCATTTTGTACACATTGGATCTTTTGCTGTGTAAATGAATATGTTCTGGTTAGGTCCATGTCTCACCCCGTCTTGGCGAAGTTGGTCCAGTACGTCATGACCACGGCACTGAGCATCACGTCGTTCTTGGAGAAGTTGCAGGGGAACAGCTCGGTGGGGCCGATCATCGGCAAGCCAAACACGTATGGGATCTCATCCCCATGAGCCGCATCCGCCCACGGAGGGACCTAAACATCAGAGGTGGAAAAAATACTCAATACACATGTTTTACCTATGTAGAAGTATCAATACTGCAATATAGAAATACTCCGTTAGGGTGCCCTCACACCAAAATACCTATGAGAGTGGAATCCGCATTCCGCCAATGCATTTCAATGAGAGTGAAGCGGTTTCATGCCAGCAGAGGATTTCGGCAAAAAACGCTCCCGTATCATTGAAATGCATTGGCGGAACGCGGATTCCACTCTCATAGGTATTTTGGTGTGAGGGCACCCTTACAAGTAAAAATCCGGATTTCAAAATGTACTTGAGAAAAAGTATGAAAGTGTTGGTGTCAAAATGTACCAGTTGGACCAAAAGAATACCAAAAGTACATGTACAAAATGTTTGAAAATAGCAGATATAAGCTCACAACCCGTCGCGATGTGATGCGATGCGTTGTGAGCTTGTAGATCTGCTATTTTCAAATAGCCATGTTATAAAATTGGGCTAAAGTGGTTTACCGGTATGTATATTTTACAATATTATAATTATATCTGCAAAGTAACTAGTAACTTAAGTTTTCAAATAATTGTAGTGGAGTAAAAGTACAATATTTGGATCCAAGATGAGTAGAAGTAAAAGTATTGGATATTGGAGTAGCTACAAATACCTCAAGATTGTACTTAAGTACAGTAAATGTACTTAGTTACTTTACACAACTGCTAACGATCAGCACAAAATCAAATCACAATCACCTTGGTTTGACAATACGGATGAAAAGAAAAGAGGTTATTTTCGGTGGGACTTTTATCATGTCAAGACACACAAACACAGGGACATGAAAGAAGCAAAAACAAACAAAAGCGGAACGAATATACGCTGTATAAACCTTTTATTGTTTCGTGACATTTGTGCTTCGTTATATGGTGTATTAAAGGAAGAGGTGGAGAAAATAGGAAAGGAAGAAGGGATGACATGCGATTAAGGCTGTGAGCTTGATTTGAAGTTCACAGTATGCGATTTGAAGTTCACAGCATGCACCGTACCCTGTTGTCAATGCCCCAAGCAAAGACTGTACCATGCAACATGTCGTTAGAGGTTAAAATGATGAATTGTTGCTTAAACTAATTATACTAAGAGAAAGTGGGAGCCCAGACTTTGGATTTCACTCTGTTCGCAGGTGCTGGTTTTATAGTCCGTAATTACATTAACTACACTTTAATTACAGGTAAGACAATCAATTACCTACATTTCTCATATTAATACAGAGATGTGCTTACAAGTAGAGCTTATCTAGGCGGTTCTATTGCGCTGTGTCTCTATTTAAAACAAAGAGGCAGCTGTCATCACAAAGCATTACTCAGAGGGCCAATCCATTAAGCCTCAAGCGGAACACAGGTCAGCGATTTTCTTTTCTGTCTAATCAAACTCTACTCATCATAAAAGGGAGCCGCAATCTAATGAATTATATAGAGAGCGCGTCCCACCCACCTGTTCTGTCTGACAGTGGTGGTAGAAGGCGTAGAAGTAAGTCGGCGACCCAAAACTAGAGTGCAGGTCAGCTGTGGCGACCGCCGGCGCCACCCACTGGTGATCAGTGAACAGCGCCAGCAGGGTCTTCCTGCGAGTCTCGGGGTTGTGCCTGTCCGCCCAGTCGGTGTACATGAATTTAATGGTCTCCCGGAGGATGTCTTTGCCCTCTGGGTAGCCGTAGAGGTCGTCCACGAAGCTGGACACGGCATAGTCAAAGTCGTTGGCCTGCACGCCGTTCTCGTTGTCCACTATCAGCTCCACGAACTTCAAGCCCTCGCCCTGGTTCACGCCCAGCATGATGTCATAGTTGAGGAACTCGCCTGAGAAGGTAAGAGTGACGACAGACAGATACAGAGTGAGGGAGGGAGGGAGGGAGGTAGAGCAGGGCAGAGGAAGGGAGAGGAATTAGATTAAAAATAGTTACAGAAGAAGAGATTAACAGCTTAATAGGGCAGCAAAATCAGTCATTATCATGTATTCAAAAGTAAACCTACACACAACATAGCTGCATATGTAAACATGTCAAACTATCATAGGTTATACTTAGTTAAGAGTCTTAAGAGTCTTAAGACTTAAGAGTCCATCCATACTGTATTCTCCAATCATTAGATAAAAAAAAAAGAAACTATTTGTCAACCCAAATACTGTAGTAATTGATGTAGTATTGATGTACAGTATTACCTGCTTATTGTAAATCGCGTCTGCTAAATTATTATTATGGATTATGGGGATACAATTTATAGGCATGCCGCAACATCCACACTTAAATCTCTGGACTCTGTCTATCATTCATCAATTCGTTTTGTTACAGGTGATACTTATGGTACCCACCACTGTATTCTATATAACAAGGTTGGATGGTCCTCATTGACTGAGAGACGAGAGCTGCATTGGCATCTGTATTTATATAAAGCCATACTTGGAGATTGCCCTAAATATATTTCAGCTTTTTTGGAATGGGCCCCCGCTGGACCCTACCACACCCGATCGAGTGGTTTCCCCACTTTTAAAGTACCCACGGTCAATTCAGACTTTGGTAGAACTGCTTTCAGCTTCTGTGGCCCCACCACATGGAACAATTTGCAGGAAACATTGAAGTTGACCACTCTGATACCTTTCAATCGTTTTAGATCACTGGTGACCAAACCAAACGAAATATGTAATTGTTTTTAAATTGGTCTTAGTTTCTACTATAACTTTTATATGCCACATATGCCTTTTATTATTCACTTTCAATTTCTGTAATGTAATGTGTTTTTCTTTTGTTTTTTGTTTTATCAACATTGGTGTTGTTGACACCTCTAATGTACTGCTCGACGACACTGAAAATGAGTCTAACCACTCAGCTGTAATTTCAAGAATAAATAAATATTGAATGAAATGCCTAAATTGTAAATAGTAATGTGTACCTTGCTCCATAAGAATCTGAGGGTCATCTGGTATGACGTCCCCATCAATGACGGGTCCAAAAGCGATGTGGTAGCGTGCTGGCTGGATGTCCTGGTCCACCAGCTCCTTGTAGTGTTTCTTCTGAAGACACTCTACGAGGTCCACCGTGTCCTGCAGGTTGCAGCCCACCTTGAGGGCCAGCATGCGCGCATACTTTGCCGGCTGGAAACTGACCGCCCAGCTGGATAAAGCTGAGCCGCTCTGGGCGATGGCCCGTTGGAATAGACCTAGAGGTGAGAGAAAGGGAGGATGTGGATCACGGAAGAGTCGCAGAGAGAAAAGAGGGGGAAATCAAGTCTTCAGGCTTTACTGCTCTTTTCCAGAAAATGTCCTGCAAAGGCACATTTTCCACAGGTTTCTTTCCCTGTTTTACCTTTCTATTTTTTATGGAGAATGGAGTGTATTTTTGCAGAAACCCGCAAATGTCAAGAAACCACTCCATTCCCATTGAAAAGCAGAATCCACCGTCATAGTTAGAATTAAACTTCAAAGTCAGAAACGGTCATAAAAATATCAAAAATAGCTGATCTACAAGCTCAATGTTCTGCCAATCCCCTGATAATCTACTGTCTTGCCAATAGCAGGACGTGTGAAGTTTTGAAATGGCACATCTGTATATGTGTATCATAGTGGTTTTGCAAAGAAAAGACAACTTTAATCGTTTGACATCACAGGACATTGAGCTTTCACCTCACTCACTCACTCTCTCTCACTCACTCACTCACTCACTCACTCACTCACTCACTCACTCACACACGCACATGTGCATGCACGCACACTCACACTCACACACACACACACACACACACACACGCACACGCACACGCACGCGCACACACACACACACACACACACACACACACACACACACACACACACACACACACACACACACACACACACCGTTGAAGGAAGAATAAAAATGAGACAGACAAGTGGAGATGGAGAAGAATGAAAGTGAAGAACTGTTCTCTGTTACCAAGGCAACCCAGGTCCTGCCTTGCTTATGGCGTCTTACAATACTGTGCCATTTCAGTTTGAAGCATTTCATCTGATGAAATTAGCTCTTCAGGTCACCGTCAGGTTAGTGAGTTTGGATCGAAAACTTTTTAATTTTAGACTTCAAAACGCCCAGAGATTTTCTTTTCTTTATCAGGCACTTTGATCATCTTGATGCTGTGTAGCCTGTTAAAATATTTAATTGGCTACATTGTAAGTGGATTCAGTGTTTAGTGTAGAGGTTCTAAATCATTTTCATGTCGAGGACCCCCAAATTTATATATTTCCCGCAGACCCCCATCTGAAAATATCTTAGGCCAGGGAGGGACCCATGTACAAGATTTGTGTTGTTAAAAGTTTGCAAAAATATTTTGCTGTTATATGTTTTGCTGTTGTTTTTAAACTATTTTATTTAGACACCTTGGAAGGACCCGTGGTGATTCCCAGACCCCACTTTGAGAGCCACTGGTTTAGTGTACACAATATAGAATAGAGTCTGGAGTTGCTTCATTTCAAAAGTAACACAGTGCCCTAAATGTCAAAATGTACCATCGTGCTACATTTATTTTACACCTTTATTCCTCCCCAAACACGCTGAGGTGCACACACAACCGGGCACATGCACACATAGACATCAAAGAGCCCTTTTATCCATCTGTAAAAAGTGCCCTCTCCATGGGAGCCCGCTGGCCTGGTGGTCAAGGCGCATACCACATACTAGGCTATGATACCTGCTGGCGTCGCCGGTTCGATTCCCGATCCGGACGACCTTTGCCACATGTCATTCCCCATCTCTCTCCCCATTTCCTGTCAGTCTACTGTCCTATCAATAAAGGCATTAAAAGCCCAAAAACAAATCTTAAAAAAAAAAAAAAAGTGCCCTCTCCAGACCATGAATGGAAGTAGTGAAAATAGCCGACCTCCAAGCGCGTTGTGAGCTTGGAGGTCTGCTATTTTCACTATTTTCACCAAAGGGCCCTTTTAGGTATTTCAGCCCCTGCCTCTCTAACATTCTCTGCACGTCCCTGACACTCACATACAAATAGCCAAAGCAATTCAACATGCATTTCCTTTCCTGGTGTACCTTTAGTGGAGTTGCTCCAGCGGTTGCCCTCCGAGTAGTGGGAGAGAGTGAGGAGGTTGACGCAGGATGCTCCGGCCCCCGAGCCAAACACGGTGATGCGTAGCGGGTCGCCGCCGAAGGCAGCGATGTTCTCACTGGTCCAACGCAGGGCCTGGATCAGGTCCAACAGGCCGTAATTCCCCTTGGCTGCCTGGTCGCCGGTACTCAGGAACCCTGCAGGGAGAAGAAATGATACTGTTGTTACTATATGCAGGTTTCCTGGAAAACATGAGTTGAAATATTCAGAGACGATAAGGACACTGACAGGATTCCTAGAAAACTGACAGGGTACCTGGTTACGATAAAAGCCACAGTCAAACGGAGGAGATTATATAAATAAAGACAAGAAGAAGAGGAGACGAACAGGTGGGACTTGGTTATACATTCTGCAGTATAACGTTGTTGTCGGTTGGAAACCTTCTATGTCCAAAACCGTTAGTTTTGTATTTATCATTTTAAAAAATGATTTAAAATAGTGAAAATAGCTGATCTATATAAGCACACAACGCCTCGCACCGCGAGGCATTGTGTGCTTGTAGATCAGCTATTTTCACTACTTTTGTGCGACAGCCTTGTATGACGAAAAAAACGTACACATTTGAAACCTAGAGATACGAGGTCTCTGCCCGACAACGACGATAATCCTGAGTGTTTATTTAAAAGTCAGCACCCGACGGGCCATTACGCTCTACACAGCATTGAATTGACACTCAGGATTTTGCCGTGTGGGCAGGTAAATTGAATGAGTGGCGTATACTGTTCTCTCCCCTTTCTTTAACAAGTTCCAACGAGGTGCCCTTCTGTGAAGCACTTAACCCCTAACTGCTCTGTGAATCTGCTCCGCGGCCAGCAGCACTGGCCCGCTTCCAGGTGAGAATGTGTTTAACTATGAATATTATGTAGCCGGGCAAAACCTGTTCACTGTGCTGACGAGAGAGCCAGTATGTGCTTGGTCAGCTTATTATGGCTAGACAACAGGATCGAGAGAGAGAGAGAGAGAGAGAGAGTAGGACACACACACACACACACACACACACACACACACACACACACACACACGCACACACACACACACACACACACACACACACACACACACACACACACACACACACACACACACACACACACAAAGATTTAATGAAGGGGGAAAAAGTGATAAAGAATACATGTAAGAAAATGTGGGGGTTGAAGATAGGATAGGACAGAGAAGAGACAAAGGCAGCGATGTAATTATGCAAAGAGGGGGTAAACACGAAGTAATCAATTATACTCCGTTCCAGATTAATTCATTTAGGGCTGGAGCACAGTTAAGCAACGCTAACTCCTTCTTCTTGAAGGGTAGTTCAGAATGTTGACCAATGTTGTCAT
Organism: Nannobrachium achirus; assembly: GCF_963921795.1. Taxonomy (NCBI): domain Eukaryota; kingdom Metazoa; phylum Chordata; class Actinopteri; order Myctophiformes; family Myctophidae; genus Nannobrachium; species Nannobrachium achirus. The sequence continues at coordinate 22,108,767 of NC_137810.1, read as the reverse complement.
TGTGCTGGCACTAAAAAAGCGCAAGGGTAATTACATCTAATTTATGTCTTTCTGCGTGCCCTGCTTTGGATGGGGAGTTTGACATGATTATTTTTTTCCTTGCTGTATACGTGCTGTGTGTGCGCACTGCGACCACGTCTGTGTAGGACGATGTGTCACCGTGGGTAACTCTTTCCTAATTACACTTTAATTACAGGTACCGTCTGTAATTATGGTGTGCAGGTGACACCATGTTAACCACATGAACCCTTGCATCCCTATTCTGGGCATGTCATAATAGGTGGAATTTCAGTAAAAATACAGCTCTGGTGAACATTCTGCAAAAATAGCTGATATACAAGATCATAACTTGTATATCGAATAGCAAAAATTTGCTATTTTTGCTATTCAAACCACAACAAAGTTGCACTTTCAATAGCAGGTTTTATGTAGCTAAAACAAGCTTATTTTGCCTTGATCCCTAAATAACCCAACCAATAAAATACCTACAACCAACACCAAGGTTAGATTAATGATGGGCCACATGTCAACGACAAAACAAATGTGACACATTTGAAGCATTATAATTGCTCTCAGCTGCAATAGAAAACATTTCACCACAAGCTCATTGATCAAAATGTTCCCACTGAGCTCTACTTGGCCAGACAAGACAGAGACAAAGGCCACAGACAGAGGGCGCAGTGGTTACCAACAGCAGCTTTCAGACGATGGAGAAGGTACAGTATGTGTCTTTCTGAGTACATACAATATACATCATGATATGGGCTTTATTTTAGAGACCACCCACGTTGTTTTGGCCCAAGGTGCAAATATTTTCCAGTATTTAGCTAGATATGTCCAATTATATTGAATATCTGTAGTGTAGATAATTATGTCTGGAAAAATATATCTGAAAAGTGAAGATCGATGGGTACTTAACTACTTCATATTTCACTTTCTGGCTTTTGATCTTCATGTCGGATAAATCTAAGTTTCAGCCTGCTTGTGTATAACTGGCAGTAGCTAACGAGGCATATTTGTCCATTTTACAAGTAAAACCAACCAGCCTGGTTGTTTAATCATTTGCTGCAATAAAGCAGGAGTTATTACCCCATAGAGCCACTTAAAGAAACGGATATGCTAAATATAATATGGAGAGCAACATTTTTGGAGACATATCTGAAACTACAGCATACATGATGCATAATGGCAGAGTGATGAAAGGCAAGCAGAGATAGAGAACATGGTCTGTCGAGGCAGAGCTTAAAAAGCACAGCTGCTAATTTATTCAGGACACAAAGTTGTTATTTAGTTTTGTTAGTTTCACATGGATTCAGTACAGAAGATAGACCTTGATCTCGATTTATATTAATGTGATATCTATTATAAAAAAACAGTAGTGATCAAAGCAAGTCAGTTATTTCATGGTTCGTCTGCATTTTTTGTAATTCTTTTTAGCGAAATGTCACCTCTGAAGCAGTGACCATTCTCTGCTGAAAAACCCCACTTGGCCAATGGAGATATTGCACTTATGTTATGAGCTTCAGGCATTACAACGTGTAACCAATAATGACGGTGTCCTACCCGACAGCTCCAACCACTGCCGATGCACTAGTTACATTGTATTCACATAATACTCTACCATACTGGTTGGTAAAAATAAGGTTTTATTCATTTATTCACGTCTTTCTCTCACACTTCTTTCATTCTGTCTCTCTCTCTACCTCTCAGGGACGCACGCACACACTCACTCACCTTGCCAATTGAAATATAGGATAACAGGTTCATATAGCGTGGCATACCTACTTTCACTCCTCAATGGCCACACTTTAATTCACATGAGGGGTATACAAACCTATAGACCATTCAAAGTAAGTAGGGTCCGTATATGCCCAGCACACTAACTGCATCTCTTCTCTACCTTCATCCAGCGTTCCCTCACACCCTGGCTCAGCTATACCCCATCTTCATTTATTACCCTCTCCTCCCCTTCCCTCTTATCCTCTCCCCATCCCTCTGTGCCTTTGTCCAATTAGACCTCTCTGGTACAGAAGATCAATGCGGTGCTACTGTATAAGGAGCCAGTACCACTGAGATATAAACGTATTTCTGACAAGGGGTCCAACTATACCCACAGGACAAGTCTGTTCTGTAGAGCAATTTCTTGTCCCCATCGCCTCTCTCTCTCTCTCTCTCTCTCTCTCTCTCTCTCTCTCTCTCTCTCTATCTCTCTCTCTCTCTCTCTCTTTCTCTCTCTCTCTGATTTCCATGCTAAAAGCTCCATTACCTGCCGCAATCATCCAGGGAGTGCTACCCACGCCCCTTATTGCCCCCCTCTCACATTTCCTCTTCTGTCCTCTTTTATGTTCTTATTCCCTCTGTCCCACACTTTCTCTAAATGGAGTGCTCATTACAGGGCTGCGCATTGTCACTCAACAGGGGCCCATTTCCACAGGGATGCTCCCAAGCTACATACAAGGAGAGCCCTGCATTAAGGCAAGGCTGTGTAATGCATTTTACTCAATGCACCATCCATCTGTGTAATGATTAACAGATAGAAGTTTAACCACTTAAGCCCAATTTATCTAAGCTTGAAATTAGCCAATCTACATTCTAGAATCTTACATCGCATTGTGTTGCGAAACGTGGTGAGATGGGCTGATTTTGAAAACATGACATGCATAATGGCTGTAAAATGCCCAAAATAAGGGGCGCCAGGTTGAAAGTGGTCAACCAGTCGCAGGGGTCATCACCATGCTGGCTTGTGGTGGACATTTTTGTCAAAATTCTATTTTTACCACGGATGGAACCACAAGTATACCACACATGGTACACTCTCAGAGTTATGGGTGCCATTGGAAAGTCTGTTCTATTGGACTCTTAATATGCCATAGTGTCAGAGTAAATCAGAATCATACAGCCATGCCATGGACACATTTGTCTGTTTACTGACATATTGCTGACCACTGAAGCAGTGTTTTCAGCCTACTCCTCCTAGATGCATTCCACTACAGAACATTCTGTATGAACGTTTCTGCACAGACTGCACATAATGTGCATACAGCCAGGTATATAATGTAATGTATTTGACACATGTGACATGAGTGATGTGACATGAGTGATGAGCAGGCACTTTACATGATCCCCACCAGCTAAAGGCTGAGTAGATGTTTTGTGTGTGTCTGTGTGACTGGGTATGCATAGCTAATCTCGTGAACTGCTGGACCAATTAAAGCCAAATGTCTTGTGCACACTGCCAGTAGGCCAAAGAAATAAATCCCTGATTCTTTTCCCCCTTCAATCAACAACAACTGTTATTTAACCGGCCACTAGCCTATATGTGTTTGACTGGAGTCCCTCAGGGCTCTATACTAGTCAGTGACTTTTCTGTTTTCACTCTTGCTTAAATACCGTTGCTGAAAAGAGCCGATCTACAACTTAAACTCACAACACATCGCAGATCTGCTGTTGGGGTTTAAGTGGTTAATATTTCAGTAAATGCATTACTGCAGATCTACCTTCCCTCGAGACTGAGGTCTGTTATGTCTCTGGTCATAGAGATTACTGTAAGTGTACAGTATATGTGTACAGTGTTACACTGGCATTAGCCCTAAAGTGTTAACCCCTTGAGGTTTTCCACATTTGTTTTTGTTGCAACACGTCATCTTCTGACCGCACTGATCAGAATGCATTGTAATGCTCTTGTAATGTGGTTATGATGCCCCATACTGTATTATGGGCAACACTCTAAGGCATCTCCACAAAGCAGAGTTGAATATTAATACTATACCTCATATATGGTTGTGAAGAAGTCTTATTATATTCCTACAAATTAGATTAATTTAAATCTTTCTCTGTCTCTGTCACACACAGGCACACACATATAAACGCAGGCACACGCACAGTCGCACGCACGCACGCACGCACGCACGCACGCACGCACAGTCGCACGCACGCACGCACACACACACACACACACACACACACACACACACACACACAGCAGCCCCTGGAGTCTGGCAGAACTGTTTAATTGAGTTCATTTGTTTTCTATTTCGTTTTCCGCCAGTTTATTTATTTATTTATCTGTTTCACGATCAAAGCCTAATCTTGTGGAAGCAACGGCAGCCATCTGCAAGACTGTTTTTAATTGATCCAATTTAGCTGTGGTGCAGGGATAGGGCAGCAATCAAAAGGATCAAGGTCTGGGCTGGAAAATTTGTTAGCAATCCAACCATGCTTGGGCACCCGGGCAGAGCTGAGGCTCCAACACACACACACACACACACACACACACACACACACACACACACACACACACACACACACACACACACACACACACACACACACACACACACACACACACACACACACACACACACACACACACACACACACACACACAGACACACACACACAGCACGTAAGCGCATAAGCACACAAACCACAAACATGTACATGGATGTATGCATGAGCACAGATAAACCCACATGGAAACACAAATGGAGCAAATACCTGTGTTTTTATACATAAAAACACAGGCACAGCATGCATGACACCATGCAGCAAACACAACATAACGATAAGTGCAGCTTCAAATAATCGACTTTCAGCACCACGGTTACAGTATACACAGCCTTTGTGAGGCAGCGATGCAGGATTGATCATTTATATGTCATCAACATGACAGATGGCAGCACACATTCACATGGGAGAGAGGTGGGGTTGGGGGTGGGGGTGGGGGGCGTCTTGGGACTGATAAGACTCAACAGGCTGAAGCCAACATGGCTTATCACAGCGGCAAAGCGCAGAAAGCTAAGAAAACATGTGATATTCCTGTACTGAGCCCATCATAATACTCTCCATTGTTGCTAAAGAGCTTTCACCTGTCTTTGTTTACCTGTACTGTACCTGTACAACTTTAATACCAGTACAAATCCTATTTTTTAATTACATTTAGTTATAATCTTTATGATTTTCTCGTTGTTATATTGTAATTGATATTGTTAGCACAGTCCGCAGAGCATTCCACACCAACCTTTTGTTGCCTGTACCCGTATGAGTGATAAATAAAAACCCCTCTGGGTTCTTGAATCTAATGTAATAAAAGCATTATGTATCAAAAGCGGATGATATAATACAATCAAATGTAATGAACACCCCGATGATGCAATCAAATCTACCGCAATAAAGCAGATAATGTTTTAAGAAGTCAATAATGTTATCAAATGTAATATAATAGAAGGAAAAAACTTCCAACAATATATTAAAAGGCCAATAATGAATAACATTGTATGTATAGTAAAATAAAGCTGGCAAGAAAAAGACAATAATGAAACATAATAATGATTCTATCTCTTTATTTATTGCTTAAGGCAAGAGGGAAGCTAAAGCAAAGCATCAAAAGCTAAAGAGAAGAAAGGTTAGAGAAAGTGGGCAGCAAAATGATTTCAATGTGTGAGACAGCTGGAGGACACCTCCCTTCCCACCACGCTGCACACAGTGTTGCTGGTGTGTGTGTGTGTGTGTGAGTGTGTGAGTGTGAGCGTGCGTGTGTGTGTGTGTGTGTGAGCGTGCGTGCGCGTGTGTGTGTGTGTGTGTGTGTGTGTGTGTGTGTATGTGTGTGAGTGTGAGCGTGTGTGTGTGCGCGTGTGTGCGTGCACATGTGGGTGTGCGTGCGTACCACCACGCAAACTCCCTCAGAAGAATGTAATATTCAGTGTCATCACCCTGTAGACTCCTATGAGGCCAGATATGCTCTATTTTCTCACCATATATTGAACAGATCATGTGTGTCAGTGTCTGGGGCTTGGCTTAAAGCAGCAATCCATGATCAGTGAGACAGCGATACAGCGGCCCTGGCCTCTAAGCCCCTGGTATGACAACACAGAGGTGAAGCCCCAGTCTGGGAATCCAGCTTTTATATCCCTGCTATCTCTGACGAACCAAGACAAGGCAGAGAGAGAGAGAGAGAGAGAGAGAGAGAGAGAGAGAGAGCGAGAGAGAGAGGGGGAGAGAGAGAGGGAGAGATGGGATTCTTTTTCTGCCCACATCTATTTTTCACAGTCATGGTCTGTATACTCTAATCCTCTCTATGCTCATTCTGTCTCTCTTTCTCTCTCTCTCTCTCTCTCTCTCTCTCTCTCCCTTGACTCCCTAGGCCTGTAACAAAAGAAAGATTGAAAATCAGTCCATCAGCGCCACACAAAGAAGAGCTCATTGCATGAACATACAGGACATCAACCGTGGCCGTCACATTTTACATGGGTGGAGAAAAGCCTCCCATGTGGGAGTCAGTCAAGACTGCTTTTGTGGGTGTGTATATGTGCGTGCGTGCGTTCCGTGCATGCATGTGTGTTTGCGCGCGTGTCCATGCGTGTGTGCTTTTTAATTACTATAGAGCAGCTGTGAAATTATACTGGACAAGGTTTTATCAGGATGAGAAGGCCTTGATGAAATAAAGTAGAAGCTTCCATCTTTTCTCTCACACGCACGCAGGCACGCATGCACGCACGCGTGCACACAAACACACACAAACACACACACAAACACACAAACACATATATTCTCCTTAAGTGACTTAAGATCATGCACTTCAGCTATTTCTTGCAAAGAGGTGAGTGGGGAAGAGACAGAGCGTGAGGGAGGGAGACAGGGATAGACAGAGACAGAGAGGATAGAGATAGAAAAATAGGCCATGCAGAAAGAGTGACACACATGGTGGTGGCAGTGTTAATTTAACTCTGTGATTTACACTCTACACTAAATTAACACAGAGGGATTTATTATGGAATAGAATTGGAGAGAATAAGTGATAGAGAGGCAGAGCGTGTGTGTGTGTGTGTGTGTGTGTGTGTGTGTGTGTGTGTGTGTGTGTGTGTGTGTGTGTGTGTGTGTGTGTGTGTGTGTGTGTGTGTGTGAGAGAGAGAGAGAGCAGAAGAGAATGGCCAGAGGGCGAGGGAGCTGAGATGCTGAGAACAGTGTCAGTGGAAATCACTCCTCTCTGCTTTCAAGGTGAGCTGCACAGTGAAATCCTGAGTGTCCTTCTAACTCTGAGAGTGGACGTGTGCCATGCACTCTCTCGGGGTCACGATATGGATGAGTGAGGATTTGACTGTGTGGACAGAGAGAACCATGCCGTGACCATGTTCTCCAAACGGTCTCCCGTTGTTCCTGTCCTCCTCCACAACCTGTAGACAAACATTTCTCCTCCGATGTGCCACTGTCACATCCTGCACTCATCCCACACGCTTCCTGCTATCCACTCCCACTGGTGGAAAAAGTACTCACATGTTTTACTTAAGTAAAAGTATCAATACCATCCACACCAAAGTACCTATGAGAGTGGAATCCCCATTCCGCCAATGCATTGCAATGAGAATGGAGCGTTTTTTTGCAGAAATCTGGCATGAAACCACTCCATTCTCATCAAAATGCATTGGCGGAATGCAGAATCCACTCTCATAGGTACTTTGGTGTGGGTGCAGCCTAAGTAAAAGTATTGGTATACAAATGTACTTAAAGTACAAAAGTTAAAAGTACTCATTATGCAGAATGTCCCATTATATGTTTTCAAATGTATAAACATCTATTGAAAATAGCAGATCTACAAGCTCACAGTCGCTTTGCGACACATTGCGAGCTTGTAGATCGGCTATTTTCAAATGGTCTAAATATATGTAGGGCTGAAGTGGTTACTGTAATGTATGTTTTATAATGATAATCAAAATCGACAAAGTAACTAGTGACTAAAGTGTTCAAATAATTGTAGTGGAGTATAAAGTACAATATTTGCCTCTGAGATGTAGTGGAGTAGAAGTAAAATACCTTAAAAATTACTTAAGTTACAGTACTTCAGTAAAGGTACTTAGTTACTTTACACCACTGTTCCCTCCCTCTCTCCCTCCTGCCCTGCTTCGTCCATGCTTTGTTATCCACCATAAATGCTAAATGGTAAATGGTGCATTTATATAGCAACTTTATCCAAGGCGCTTTACAGAGATTGTGCCTTTCATTCACCCATTCACACACCAATGGCGGAGGAAACCATGCAAGGCACCAACCTGCTCACCGGGAGCAACTATAGGTTCAGAGTCTTGCTCAAGGACTCTTCGACACTAACTCTGGGGGAGCCTGGGATCGAACTGGGAACCCTCCGTGTTCTAATGACGGTTTCTCTACCCCTGAGCCACTGCTACCCCCGCCATCTCCTTCCCCACCTCCGCCATGTCCTCCCCCCCAACACACACACACACACGCACGCACGCACGCACGCACGCACTAACGCACACAGTCACCCCTCCCCATGCCTCCCTCCCCTTTCCAACTCCCTTCTTCATACACCCTCTGTCTGCTCTTCATCCTCCTATGGTGAAAAAAATAAAAATAAACCCACCAACAAAAAAACGAATGCTGCAACAGCAGCTCCAAATATTTACGGTGGCTGAGCTACAGTTCCATCCATATCACCTGTCTGGCGTACCCCCTAAGACAACGGCATCGGGAGAGGGCAACCGACTGGGGAATATGCTGATGAGGCACGGAGCATTCCTCACAGAGAATAATGAACAAGGAGCTACAGGATATTCGCTCATTCAACCTTTATTTAGACAGAGAGCGCAGGCACGCGGAAACTAGCGCTCTTGTTCCCAGCTGTGCCCTGTTGGCGGAGGAGGTGACAATAAGAAAAAAAAAAAAGCGGAATGACAAAACAATGGCAGACGTGCTGTATGCCTATGTGAAAAGAAAATGGATGGTGCATGGAAAATAAGGGAATGAAATCATACAAGAATCTCTATTTAACCAGTTAGTTTAAAAACCTCTTTTACATGTGAAACCTGGCCAGGATGGGGCCAAAGTGTATAAATACATGGTAAATGGCACAGTTATATAGCACCTTTATCCAAGGTGCTTTACATAGATTGTGCATTACATTCACCCATTCACAATCACATTCAGCCCGGATTCAAACTGGAAACCCTTCGGGAACCCTCCGTGCTCTAATGACGGTTTCTCTACCCCTGAGCCAATGCCACCCTTACACAAAGTGTCAGCTGATCTGATTCCCCAGATGATGCCCTGTTAGGGCAGCCACACTAATAGAATCCCTTTTATGCCCATCAATATTAAGCCCATATCTGGGAATGCCCATATATGGACATATAGTGTCAGTTTAACCTTGTATGCCCATACAGGTCGCTTTTTGCCCTCAGGGTGTCTTTACTGGTGATCTGGTAATGAGACAAGAATCAAAAGTTTGAGTTTTGACTGAACATTGATGTAAAGAATAGATTCAACAGTGGAAACCTCTTATAGTCATTTTCATGTGTTTTCTGTTTACTACAGAGCCTGTTACCGAACAAACACTCTAAAGCAATGATTGATCTCATATGGGCCTATAGCATTTGAAAAACCTGTGTGTGTGTGTGTGTGTGTGTGTGTGTGTGTGTGTGTGTGTGTGTGTGTGTGTGTGTGTGTGTGTGTGTGTGTGTGTGTGTGTGTGTGTGTGTGTGTGAGAGAGAGAGAGAGAGAGAGAGAGAGAGAGAGAGAGAGGGGGGTAAGAAAAAGGGACTCAACAATATAAATCAGGGGTAGGCATCATTTGTTTTCCAGAGGGCCATACAGACTTTGATAAAGTGAGCCACACAACTGTACTGAAACTTGAAACACACATTGTAGCGCATAATTATCTTCAAACTGCACTCATTTGATAGACAGATTGCTGTACTGTTCTCCAGGTCAGAATGTGTCCTTACTTTACCACACAATACAACATGTTTTTTATTATTATTATAATGTTTGTTTCATGTGTTGTGTCACTCTGGTGGAGGTTCTGCAGCTTACAAAAAGAATGATATAAAACAATCTACTTCAATGCGATATGCAATATTGTTGTTCCACTTCATAGATCACTGATGCAATACATTGCTGCAGACTGTTTCACAAATTATAATATTTCTCATTTGAGTCCTGAATCAATGGAATATGTATGTACTCAAATGGTGAATTAATATTGAATAATTATTAATTACAATAGCAAGCTAAATTAATATGGTTCGAAATCCATACTCTCTCTTATCATTTAGATGTTTGTTTTGACAACGCCACGGGCTGGATTGATCATGATTGAGGATGAAGAATGAATGAATGTGTGTGTGTGTGTGTGTGTGTGTGTGTGTGTGTGTGTGTGTGTGTGTGTGTGTGTGTGTGTGTGTGTGTGTGTGTGTGTGTGTGTGTGTTTGTTTAATCAAATTCAGTACTCTGAACACACACACACGCACACACACGCACATACACACACGCACCCCAAGTCGTGGTTAACATAGCATATGACAGGCAATAAGTCGTGTTCCCCTTCCTGTGTAAAGATATTTTTCTATTACTGTAAATATTTGATGGTAAACGCGGCGCGCTTCCCCTACCAGACGACGCCATAATATTTCAAACGCCAATATTCCTGTCCTGACAGGTATTTACCACCAGCCTGGGCGGGATCCTGCCCACAACCTGGCTGTTTAAACAACACCTTGCTGCATAATGTCGTTGTCGGGTGGAAACCTTGTATGTCCAAAACCGTTCGTTTTGTATATCATTTTAAAAACGATTTAAACTATAGTGAAAACAGCCGATCTACAAACACACAGCGCCTCGCACCCGCGAGGCGTTGTGTGCTTGTAGATCGGCCGTTTTCACTAGTCTTGTGCGACAGTCTCTAGTGATGAAGCAGGGCTTTACTTTGCGAAAAAACGTACAAACTTGAAACTTGGATACAAGGTTTCTGCCCGACAGCGACGATAAATATGTCTGTCTATCAACCTCCCCATGCATCCATCTCTCTCTCTCTCTCTCTCTCTCTCTCCCCCTCTCTCTCTCTCTCTCTCTCCCCCCTGTATATCTCTCCCTCTCTCTCATTCTATTAGTCTATCACTCTCTCTCTCACTCTTCCTCGTTCCATTCCATCTCACTCCTATCTCTCTCTCTCTCTCGCTCTCCAACTCTCTTGCCTCCTGCCTTTGCATTGCTTCTAATTCATCCTCTCTCTCTCCCTCTGGCTCTCCCTCGCTCGGAGTCGGCCGTCTATATTTCTTGTTCAGATATCTCCTCCTCTTCTGCCTTTCCTCTCTCTCTCCCTTCCCTCTTCCCCTCTTGAACCTTCTCTTGCTTCCCACTCCTTCTCCCTCCCTCCCTCCCCTGGTGCAAATCAAATGATGCTGTCAACAACAAAATGAAATAAGCTAGCGTTCATATTTCTTGTTCTGCACAAACACAAACATGTGTTAATTTGTGTTGCTGCCCTCCCAGATTTGCCTGCAGGACAAGCCAGTATAGATTACCTCCGCTTGCCGGGTTGAAGGCAACGAGATAGGGGGGAATTTCTGTGCGTGCGTGTCTGTGTCCGTGTGTGTCCGTGTGTGTGGGTGGACGTGTGGGTGTTTGGCAATGATTAAACTGTTATCTAAGCCAGTGCATTCTTGTTGAGTAAATCTAATATCACATGATTAACAAATACAAAATTAGACGCTGTTATTATTAATTAGCCTATTATCTATTCTAGACCGCTGTTGCATATTCAAGCACTCTCCTCTTAACAGGCAGAAACCAAAGCAACAAAAATAGCTCAAAATAAAATGTAAAATAAGCATATCACTTATTGAAGTGGCTGCTTCAATAACATTCCATCATGTGAGACCCTGTTGGCTTTGCACATACAACACTTTCTCACATCATTGCATGTGTGCTGCTGTGATACTTTCTCACACCATTTAACGCAACAGGCCTGTGTCAGATGTTGCGTCAGGCCGGTGTCAGACCTTGAGTCAGACGCTGACGCAGCGGGACGGCCATGTCGCATGTTGACAAAAAGATTTACCATTCTTTATGTATTCTAATAATAAATACATTAAATAATGCAACGAAGCAGACTTCGAAGCGCTTGGCCCAACCATTGGCTACAGCTAGCTCCGGGGGGTGTCTCACAAGTCCTTGTTTTAACCACTTAGAGCCCATATGGTTGACCAGAGCGCCTCGGGGCTTTAGTGTTCACACACACATTCATACACCGATGGCGGAGGACACCATGCAAGGCACCAACCTGCACATCGGGAGCAATTAGGGAATCTTGCTCAAGGACACTTTGACACTTTAAACTCTGGGAGAGCCTGGGTCCCCGGGATCAAACTGGGAAACCTCGCGGCCCATTATTGTGGGGAAGGCTTTGGCTGAAAATAGCCTAACCCACAATAAGGATGCTTGGGTTTAAGTGGTTACATGTTCTTAGTAGACACACATAATACGAGTTCGGAGTTAGAACGGCACTTCCGTATTTCCAGTGTGGGGCAGACAGGGGATTCCCACTGCGTCAAATGGGTGACTCTGGGTCGGCATTTGGCACCGACTCATAGTACGACTTGAGAGTGAGAATAATGTTGCAACGTTATGTAACGTTGCACTGTGAGCGCCCCCATCAACCAGCAGACGTCCTGTCCATTTACAGTCCTAATGTTTGACAGCTGTAGCGGAGTATTATGTGTGAACACATGTTCATGTTCTGTTTGACACGGCAGAGAGGACCGCGGTGAGCCTCGCTGGCAGACAAAGCCGAGAGAACGGGCTAAGGATGTGCTCGTTCACAGTGTGTGTGTGTGTGTGTGTGTGTGTGCGTGCGTGCGCCCGCGCGTGTGTGTGTGTGTGTTTGTGTGTGCGCCCGTGTTTGTGTGAGTGTGCGTGTATGTGTGCGTGTGAGTGTGTGCATTCAGGTTCAGTTTGGATGCGGACCTGATGTGAATAGTTAACCAGCTTCCAATAGCACAGGAACATTATTAGCATACAGGGAGCAATGAACCCCAGAGGAAATGAGAGCGATAGAGAGAGGCGGTCGGAAGAGAGAGAGAGAGAGAGAGAGAGAGAGAGAGAGAGAGAGAGTGGTGTATCAGAGGTTGATGACAACGTGAGAAAAGGAAAAGTGTGGGTGGTGGCGAGAGAGAGAAAGAAGGGTAGAAAGGAACATGGGGGTGAGAGAGAGGAAGGAAGGGAGAACAGCGTTCAGAGTACATGAGACATGCATGCAAAGTGGAGTCAAAGATAGCTCTGGCACATTTAGTCCTCTAGGTGGCTAATAAAATAAAGATGGAGGCAGGGGAGACAGAGAGACAGGGATAGGACTAGGGAGAGAGGAACTCTCTCTCTCTCTCTCTCTCTCTCTCTCTCTCTCTCTCTCTCTCTCTCTCTCTCTCTCTCTCTCTCTCTTCTCTCTCTCTCTCTCTCTCTCTCTCTCTCTCTCTCTCAAGGAGGGGCAGCACTCTTGTAAATTGTCGCTGTCGGGTAGAAAGCTTGTATGTCCTAAAACAGGAAATGCAGAAAAGGAGCCTGTGTTTCAAAAGATCCAATGTGGTTATAATTAGTCACAAGCCCTTGTTAATTGTTTTCATTGGTTAATATTTATAAAACTCACAGACACACTTAGCCACTCTCACTTCCGTTTTAAAACAATGTCTGCATTAATTCATGGAAGAAAAAAAAAGCTGAAAATGTGGACATACTTTACAAGGTTTCCGCCAGACAGCAACCGAATCGTCACTGTCGGGCAGAAACCTCGTATGTCCAAGTTTCAAATGTGTGCGTTTTTTGTAAAATAAAGCCCTGCTTCATCATACAAGACTGTCGCACAAAACTAGTCAAAATAGCAGATCTACAAGCACACATTGCCTCGTGATGCGAGGCGCTGTGTGCTTGTAGATCAGCTATTTTCACTATTTTAGAATATTTTAGAAATACAAAATGGTTTTGGACATACACGTTTTCCACCCGACAAGTCGACAACAACCAAATGCAAAGCTTCTATCCTGCACAGATAATAACATTAGACCTGATTCATACTTTGCTGTATGCTGCAATATTGCAAGCCGAAAACAGACAATCTACAAGTTGACAATGCATCGTCTATCTATTCGCTGAGACACCGGCGTGCAACACAAGCACACGACTACAGCTTAGAGATCGGCTTATTTCTAGGGCACGACAGCAGCGCGCGACACTGGTGCTCCACGACTTGCATCTATAGAGTGGAGTTTGCAGAGAGCTACGCCCCCTTTACATCCCCAGCCCCTATCGTACCGTAGGCCCATAATATAGGACAAAGACCAAGAGGTGGAGAAAAGAAAAGAACGTTGAATCTGGCCTCATAAGAACCCTAATAATAAAGACACTGTGACGAGGCGAGAAAGACCGGGAGGCAGATCAAAGGCAGAATGGGAGAATAACAGAGAGATGGGGAGATAGCGCAGATAATGACTGACTACATCCAGACTAAAGTTGTTCTGCTGGCTGCTACTGCCTCCCACTTGCTGTGGCCTTCCTTCTCTCTCTCCTCTTTCTCTCTCTCTCTCTCTGTCCTTCTTCTCCTTTTCTCTTCTCCCTCCATCTCTCCTCCTCCTCCTCCTCCTCTCCCTATACCATTCCCCAATCTGTCAGCCTCTTTTCCCCTAATGAGGCCTTGGACACCCAAGAAGTGATGTCGCTGTGCGGTCGCCCGCTGCCTCCAGTCACAAACAGGCTGGTTGGAAATGTCAGCCCGCCTCTTCCCCCCGATCGCACCACACACACACACACACACACACACACACACACACACACACACACACACACACACACGCACGCACACGTATACATCACACACATGCACGCACGCACGTCACACAATCCCACACCTACACAGTACACACATGCAGTACATGCTTGCATGCACAGATGTACGCCGTTTCCACTCCACAACCCTTTCATCACACACGCCCACACACACACACACCAAGACATCATCACACCTTCCGGTCCAGCCACACGCACCCGCGCACGCACGGACATGCACACACGCACGCACGCACGCACGCACGCACGCACGCACGCACGCACAGCACTTTCTCCTGTTTGGGTCTTCCACTCAACTGATTGGTGGCTGGAGAAAAGGTTAGTTTCAGATGGAGCTCTGCTCTTTTCTCCTGTGTCCTCTTTCTGTACTTTTGTTGGACCTAAATAAAAGGTTAACATCACCACATCATTTCTCACATGACCTTTTGTAACTTCTGACTGGCGAGTGGTTGGAAAAAGCCTCGCTACTTAAAGCGACACAGTTCAGACTTTTGGACAGCGAGCCGAGCACACATCCCAAGGGTCTGGGAAAACCCTTTTCAATCGCTTACTGAGAAATGTCCACTGGACATCTTGTTGGCATTTTGTAGCAATGCTGCTAATGGGAATGTATAGGAGTCAGCTAGCCAGTATCATTCTACACAGTCAAAATTTATCTTTTAGTTAATATACAGTAGCATCACAATAATTCTAATCACTTTTATATTTATTTGTTGGTTACGGTATAAAATAAATAGCAGAAGTGCTTGTGCTTGTGCATCTACGATTTTTGTTAATTCTTTAACACAAATCGTCTCTTCTGGGGGTCCCTGGCACAAAACCTTTACAGATGGCGGTCCACGGCCAAATATCTAATCAATTTGGGGGGTCCTTGACTTGAGAAAGATTGAGAAACACTGCTGTAGCAGGCTCCATTGATTATAGTGGCAGCGTACGCTCGCGGCAGCCCTTACACGCCGCCCAGTGTAGGCTGGGGGTCAGAGTTACAAATGGATGCATTAACAATGGATATTTTACTGTCTGCTGTGGCTGGCTGACCCTAATAGGAGTAATATTGTATATGGGATGACAATATGTTATCCGCTGTCACCTTTCAGCTTCACCTCTGACTCTCACATTGTATATTCAGCTGTTATCTTGGAACATGTGTTGTGTTGGGTAAATGAAGACCCTCTCAGGTTAGTGCAAAGCAAGAAGGTAAACAAGGCAAGTCACACAGTATATTTCCTCAGGCTTAGGGGAGTCTGGGGAGATTAGGTTGACTTATATCACTGTTTATCCTCATCAGATGTTTGTTAGGCTACATAATGTAAACATAATGTTGTTTGTGAAGCTACATTGTGTGTGCGCGTACATTTGTGTGTGTGTGTGTGTGTGTGTGTGTGTGTGTGTGTGTGTGTGTGTGTGTGTGTGTGTGTGTGTGTGTGTGTGTGTGTGTGTGTGTGTGTGTGTGTGTGAATAATTGGAGACAGCATGTATGTCTATTAGTGCAGAAGCCTCAGTGTTATAAGGGCTGTTTGTACACTGCTGAGTTTCTTTACAAGATGGGGAAACATAGAGATGAGCATTGAACTCACATTTTGATCAAAACAATCTTTATTAAAGGAGGACTTTGCCACTTTTCAACCTATCTTCATATAATAGGTCCTCACTAATGTTCATAATAAAATTGCAAAAAAAAAATCTACTCGGTCCAAGTCTCTTAGGAGAGCTGTGGGAAGTTCAGAAATCCATAGTCTTGTGACACCATCGTTTGACAGATTTATTTTTTAAACAATATTTAAAAAAATATATTTTAGATTTTTAATATCACGAGAACAATAGCTTCCGGTTTAACATTGCAACATTTCAGGAATAGAAAGCCTGTATTTTCTATTAGCTTGGATTCCCCATTGATGATGTCACAAGACTTTCCATTGTGTTCTTCTTTCTTCTTGTTGCATTGTATGAACTATGTCAAGTCCTACAGTAAATGTGATGATAGCCAAAAAGACAGCTAGTTTACATTACCGTGCATTATTGTGTGCATGATTATTCAACTTTTATCCTTTGTTCCAGAAACAAAACTAGGTATTTATAAATCCATTCCATTTTCTGTATTTTGAGAATAAAAAAAGAAAAGGCTGATCTAAAAGCTCAAAATAAATCGGAGATGAGTCCTCCATTTTGAATATAGAGAACAAGAAGCACTACAGTATGTGTTATCTTGTATTCTGCAAGTAAACACAACAACATTCGTCTTCCCACAAGAAAAGGCAAAAGTCTTGACTCTGAGAATGCAGTATATGCGTAAGCACTTTGTAGGGGTCAGATTCTATGCTTGCCAAATGCAATCTCTCTGCCAGCATGTCCCGATTCCTAGCCTCGTTCAGCTGTGTCTTTGATGTAAAAATAAATAAATTAAACATACATAGTTTTTTTCATGACATTCCACACTCACCCTGACCCCCCCCCCCCCTTTCCTCAATGATTCTCGCATGCTGCCAAAAAACACAACACCAATTCCTAATAAAAAAAGATCCAAAATAAACCACCATGCACTGTGTCAAACCTTCTACAAACACGTCTGAAGCCCAGAAGAACAAACTGACTTGATCAAAAGGAATCCAATCGCCTGAGCGCATTGTACAACCCCTCTACCCTCCACCCAAGTATTTCCCCAAGATCCCTTCCTTCCTAAATTTCGCCTCTATGCCATTGGTTCTCAAAGTGGGGTCTGGGGACCCCCAGCGGTCCTTGGGTTGGTTCCAGGTGGTCCCCAACAAAAGTAGAACATAGCATCACAATCTTTTTAACCACTTTATTCATTGGCTATCTTATCTATAAGCTCACAGAACGTCACATCTGCTATTTTTGAAACATTTTGAAAAATATCTCCAAATATATATATTTATATATTTATATATATTTGAGAATTTTGAACACTTTTTTTTCTTTTCTTTTTTTACATAAATCTTCTCTTCTGGCACAAAAACCTTGTCACTCACCCAAATAAAAGCCTTGGTACCGAGGCTACTCACCCACTGACCAGCCTTGCTTCTCACAGTAAAACCCTCAGTGTTCCATAAAAGAGACCAAATTGTGTCCCATACTCTGTGAGCAAAATGAACACAAAGGATTTTGTGCTCTATCCATGCATGCCCTCTCTCTCTCTCCATCTCCCTCATCCCTCTGTCCTCCACAGTGAAAGGCTCTCTGGCTGGACATGATAGGCCGTTGTATGCCGTTGATCCCAGACACATGGATTGACCCGTTCCTCCTCGCCGCACCACAGGTCTACTCATAATCCGCTTCATTATTCAACCTATAACCCACACACACGCAACATGCACACACCAACAACACGCAATTATGGTATTAAACCTCAACCTCCCGCCGCTCTCCCATCGTGCACTGCACGCTGCTAAGTTGTTTTGTTCTTTACTTAAATAGGCTATATATGCACAGCAGCCATATTGGAGAGAAGTTGGGTCTCTTCTCACTGATACTAATAATCAGTGTTGGGCAATATTACTTAGGAGAGTAATCGTTACTTATTACTTATTACTCCTTGGAAAAAGTAATAATATTATATTACTTATTACTTGGAATCAAGAGTAATATGTAATATATTAAGTTATATTACTTTTTTTTTCCCCCTGCAAAATCTGTTTAGCCAGCTCCTTTTAGAACTGAATCCAATTTATTGGAACAATAAGAGTCTCTGGGATGCGATTAAAGAAATTATAATTGCAGGCTTTGTAATTAATTCATCTCAATTAATCACATTTTAATCACACATCAATATTTGACCTGGGAACAGTTAGAAACTTTTTTTAATGGATTTTGGTATAGGCCTACAAGCGAATCAATTAATAATTAAGACATATAATATATAACCCAACAAAACATTGCTTATTTTTTATTACATTTAAAACTCTCAGCTCTGTTGAAGACGCCTGCCTATATTATCCTTAAATAATATGCTACATATTTTCTTTTCTGCCTAAAAAGTGTAGGCTATTTTAGACGTGAGGTGCAGGGGCTCTGGGTGTTCCCACTAAGGAAAGTAGGCTTTCAACTCCCTGAGGGTGCTGAGGCCTGCTTTGCACCCTCATTTTGGCCAGGGAGCACCCCCACCTCAGTAATTCCCGAAATTTACATTATAATACAGTAGATCAGCATTGGCTGGCCACAACTGGTTTGGCACACACTCCCATTGGTATGCAAATTTAGCCTTTTGTTTTCACCTGGCCGATTTGAGTTGGGTAGCCTTCACTTAAAGCATAGCACCCTCAGCCATTGTGGGCTGCCGCCGGCCCTGACATGAGGCTTATTGAGCACAGACAGTGGAGGCTACGCTAACTGGCTAACAGCAGCAACTCAGTCCACAGTGGTCCACGGTGGTCCCGCTGAGCTCCGCGGACGGTCCGCGGCGCCCCCGCGACGGACCCCTCCGCGGCGGACCCCGCGGCGGACCCCTCCGCGGCCGAGAGGAGTGCTTGTAGATTGTAAACGTCCCATCCATGTAAGCGCGTCGCACGCTGTATATGCTCTCTCTGTGACTGTGACAGGCAACGCAACGCTGACACACTGGTCCATGCACTGGTCATGACATAAGCAACGTCATAACTGTGCGCGCTGCGCAAATGACTGATCTACAAGCTACATCGCATCTCTGTAGATGTATGTTGATGTCTTGTAGATCTGTTCTTTTTCTGCAATCGGCTAAAATGGCTAGTAACGGAGTAGCGAGGCTTTTTTTTTGCGGAGTAAAGCGTTATATATTACCATTTTTTTTAGAGTAATACCTTACACTACTCGTTACTGGAAAAAGTAATAATATTACAGTAATATATTATTAGTAATTCGTTACTGCCCAACACTGCTAATAATGAAGGCTCTGTTCCATTTGATTTAGCACAGTCGTTCTCAAACCTTCTATTTCAAGGACCCCCATAACTCTGAGAGTGTACAAATGGAACCAAATGGACCTGTTAAGACACCTTTTAAAGGGTAATTTGGAACACCCAAGGAAGCTGGACCATACTTTGACTAGTGACTAGTGTAGCAGAGTGTTTCCAGTGAGCCAACATGCATAATATCACATATCAGCACCCTGACTCTGTCTGACCAGAATGGAACAGAGCCTTCATTAGTATTATTGGTAACACCTGTGAAGGAAGTGAGAACCAACTTCTCTCCAAAATGGCTGCTGTGCATATAGCCTATTGTATGTACTGTACGTCCATATCGTCACTGTCGGGCAGAAACCTTGTATCTCCAAGTTTTAAATGTGTGCGTTTTTTCACAAAGTAAAGCACTGCTTCATCATACAAGGCCGTCGCACAAAAGTAGTGAAAACAGCTGATCTGCAAGGACACAACTGCTTGTAGATCTGCTATTTTCAATAATTTTGTTCATTTTAAAAATGATAAAATGAACGATCTTGGACATACAAGGTTTCCACCCGACAGCGACGATATAATCACCCTACTTGGCCCCTGTCCCTCCCTGGGGAGACGACCAGGAGCTATCATTTCTAGATGCCCGAAATCACCTTAACTGGCTCCTTTCTATGCAAAGTCTCTTACGCATGACTGAACCTCTCACTCTGTACAGACAGCACGTCCCCAAAATGTCTGTGTGTGTCCAATCCATCCATCCATCCATCCATTCATCCGTGTCTGTCTGCAGTGAATCTCAAACCACTACACCGAACAAGTGCCAGATCTCTTGTGCAGGCTGCCCATGAAGTAGGTCAAGGAAGTCAATATCCAAATATGTTTCACATGCTGTTTTCGTGACTATTTTCCACATTAAGTGAATTCATAATCAACAAGATCCACCATTCCGTCAAAAAACATATGTACGCGAGACTAACGGCAACAATATATTTCACAGCCACACAGTGGTGGAAAGTAACTAAATGCATTTACTTAAGTACTGTACTTAAGTACAGTTTTGAGGTACTTTTACTTCACCTGAGTATTTCCAATTATCAATACGTTTTACTTCTACTCCACTAGTTACTTAGTTACTACTAGTTACTTTGTAGATTTTGACCACTTAATCCCTATATTCATTTCAGCCATTTGAAAATAGCCGATCTACAAGCTCATAATGCATCACGATGCGATGCATTGTGAGCTTGTAGATCTGCGATTTTCAAAAGATTGTTATACTTGAAAACTTGAAATGGGATAATGAGCACTTCTACTTTAAGTACATAAGTGCCAATAATCTTGTACTTTTCTCAAGTACGTTTTGAAAATCCTGACTTTTACTTGTAAGGCTGAAGCCACACCAAAGTACCTATGAGAGTGGATTCCCCATTCAATTAGAATGGAGCAGTTTTTGCAGAAATAAATCTCTACTGGCAGGAAACCGCTCCATTCCCATTGAAATGCATTAGCGGAATGGGGAATCCACACATAGTTACCACATTATCAGGCCCTCAAAAAGGAGAATGTTTTGTCACCACCCAACTAGTCCCCCCCTCCACCTCGCCCCCTGCGGCGGGCGTCCCAGAAGAACACAGAGCCGCTCTTTAGAGGTAGAAGCTTTCATCAGTAAAATGTTTCATGTGCTTGATAAAGCATTAGCACGTTGTCAGCTGCGGGCAGTAGAACTACAGACCAGAGACCGCAGCGAGCTGCGGCATTATGAGAGAAGCAGGTGCATTAATTAAGCATGGCCTATGTCAGTGGTCCGTCTGTGGCGGCCATCTTTTATTCATCCCTCGCAAGGCTGATATGTCTGGGAACAGATGCGCACACAAACTGACGCACGCACACGCACTCGCACTCGCACTCGCACACACACACACACACACACACACACACACGCACACACACACACACACACACACACACACACACACACACCTAGGAGGTTTGTGACTTTCATGTGTGGAACTGATAAAAGCACACCTCCCTATACATATTACATTTTATGCGTGCACAGAGAGAGACACACACACGCGCACAATGTAGCATATGCATTCATTCACGCACAAGCACACATATAGCAGCATCATGCGTTCAACACACACACATGCACGCACGCACACGCACACAGATGGGGAGTAGATTTTGTTGTTTTGTGTGTGAAATCAGGAGCAGCGAGACTCCACATGGAACTGTCAAGGAAAGAGGACTCAAAGATGAGCAGCACTGTCAGCTGCTCACAGCAAGCACAGAGACAAAAAGAGAGAGAAATGGAGAGAGAGATGGAGAGAGGGAGAGAGAGAGAGAGGGATAGAGGGAGTAGAGAGAGGCGGAAGGAAAGAGAGAGAGGGAGAGAGATGGAGGGAACGAGAGAGATATGGAGGTAAGCAGGAGGAAGAGTAAAATAAGGTGAGGAGGTTAGAGATACGAAAACATAAAGTGTAAGAATACGAAAAAGAGAGGAGTTGCATCAGACAGAGTACAAAACATAGAGGGGAGAGGGAGAGAGAGGAGGAGGAGGAGGCAAGGTGTTGGGGATTCACTGTCAAAGCTGTCTAGGAGTGGGGAAAAATGTCTAGTCTCTCTCTCTCTCACACACACACACACACACACACACACACACACACACACACACACACACACACACACACACACACACACACACACACACACACACACACACACACACACACACACACACACACACACACACACACACACAGAGAGAGAGAGAGAGAGAGAGAGAGAGAGAGTGAGAGAGAGAGAGAGAGAGAGAGCGAGAGCCTCCTGAAAGATAGCTATTGAAATCCTTGCACAAGCAGTGCCAAACAGTACTCCCACAAGCCTTTGCTTCAGCCAGACATGGCCTTATCAGAAATGAAGAGGTGAAAATCCACAGAATTGATCTGTAAAAGCTTTCGGTATCAAAACAGCAGGATATCCAGAGGAACCCCAGACTGACAGCAGGGAACAAAACACGCACGCACACACGCAGACAGACAAACACACGCACACGCATGCACACGGACACCCGCACATGCATGCCTTGATCTGGACAGCATTCAACATACAGTATATTTTCCTGTTCTTTGTGTATGTGACAAATGGAGAGATAGAGAAAAAATGTGTGAAAGAAGATCTATAAGAATCAGCTCTTTAAAACATGAAAGGGTAACATGTTTTTTTTTTAAACATAAATCTTCTCTTTTGGGGGTCCCTGGCACAAAACATTTTCAGATGTGGGGGTCCTTAGTCCTTAGCACAAAAATAGTTTGAGAACCACTGCTGTAATACTGCATCTGAGATGTGTAACAGTAAAACATATTTTGTTGAGCTATCCGTTGATATCTAGCGTTGTTTAGTAACATTAATAGACAACTAGAAATGCACTGTGTCGAGGTGCCAACTTGCGCCTGTGCACAAGTAGGCCATGGTTGGCCTACTTGTGCACAAGCAGAGTGCGCCATGAGGTGCGCTCACCACTGGCATCACCGCTTCCAAAAAAATAAATACAAAAAAATGAAAAAATTACATTATGATATATGCCAATGACAATGACATCACCACTGGCATCACCAGGAATACTGGTCCCTCATTGCCTGTTAATGATGACGTTGCCAGAGATGCTGGTCCCTGATTGGGCTATGGTCTTAAACAAGAGAGGTCTTAAACAAGACGGTCTTAAACAAGACGGTCTTAAACAAGACGGTCTTAAACTAGACCAGGTCAACCTGGTTGTGCCAGACCCCCTGTCTGTCATCATCATTTATGACATCATGCCTTTTGTAGGCATGTCATCATCATGTCATCATCATATATACCCTTTATATAGAAAACCCGGACAGACATTTGCTTATGTAGGCCTACCCATTTCATGGGTCTGGCAACAAGAGAGGACACTGTCATACATACCCCGACATACTGTCGTCATATACCCAGCCGATCGCAGTACTTGAACGCTCTGCTTGCATAAGGAGGCTAATAATGTCATGACATTAGCTCAACAAGTCATCTGTTCAGCTGTGCATATTTCAGGCACTGAATCACAATTGTCTTTTTTCCAGTAGTTATGTAAGTAAATGTCATTGGATGTTTGCTAGTTTACTTTAGTAGGACCCACCCACATGTAATTAGTACAGGTGGGTGTAGTCACCTCTTCCGCTGAATGTCTTCATACTAGCGGTGTGTGGGTGGAGAAGAACCCAAACCGGAGGTTTCATGACCTTTTAATGGTGGTGGTGTTGGTACTGTAAACTGCTGCTGAAACATTTGGTGGGAGAGCAGGGGAGGTGCTAATGATGTGGTGGAAATAAATGAGCCAGAGACGACACATTCACTTCGAAGGACGTCAGTGAGTCAAGCTTCAACCCTCTACTCAGTGAAATGTGCTATGTATACAACATGTGCTCAAGTCTTTGCTTCCAAAGCTTCCAGGCAGGGACGTGCTGGCCATTGGGAAAAGCGGGACAACTCCCGAACGGCCGGTTCATTCCCGGCCGATCCAGGCCGGCCATTAGGAAAAAATTAAAAATAAAATGTCGTCCTTCGTTCCATTCTCGCATCTCCAAGTTTCAAATTTGTAGATTTTTTTGCAAAGCAAAGCCCTGCTTCATCATACAAGGCCGTCGCACAAAAGTAGTGAAAACAGCCGATCTACAAGCACACAACGCCTCACACCGCGAGGCATTGTGTGCTTGTGCTTGTAGATCTGCTGATTTCATTTTAAATCATTTTTAAAATGATAAATACAAAACAAACGGTTTTGGACATACAAGGTTTCCACCCGACAACGACGAAATATAACTCATGTAATTGGCCCACTGGCTTGTCACTTGTCGTGATCTGAAATGGCAAATCTTTGAGTAGCAGCAGCGCTATAGAGAGAGATCTCTCCCTATAGCGTGCTATGAGGGCCTCTACAACTCTTTTTCCCGGGCTGAATCAGGGGCCCAGCACGTCCCTGCTTCCAGGGCACTTGAAAGATGTCATGAAATGAAAAATATGTTTCCCACGCTTTTAGACCAGGATCATAATAGAGACATCAGTATCAATAGATGCCTATATGCCTACGCCTATGCTTTAAAAAGAGAAAATGTATTTGTTGTGTCAAATAGGCTATAAAACCCTCGAAAAGGAGAGACCCATCGTTTTGATTGACAGAATTTTCTCAATAAGAGTCACAAAAAAGAAGCAATTTCATGATCATGGTCTTCTTGACATGACTTGAAAATGCTGGTTTAGAGATTTGAAGTACCCCCAGTTAAGCCATGGGATTTGTATGGGACCCCGATGTACTCGGTACAGTCGTCAGTTTCTGAACGGTGCTCCTGGAAGGAGCTAAGCTCCAACATCTATCTGGCTTTGTCCGGGCTCTGAAGCATGACCTACATCTGGCCTACAACTGGCCTACATTGGCACAAAGCGCACAAAGTTTGTTGTAGGCCCCAAAGAAATGTCCGGGTCTGAAGCGTGGCCTACATCTGGCCTACACCTTGGCACACAGTGGGGTCACTTTGGCCAAGCTTCGCATGACACTTAATGAAATTAACTCATAAATAGCACCGCTCACTTCACACTAAGTGTGATTTTTAACATGCATTTAACTGTTTAAGTGTACACATGGATTGGTTCTATTTGATGAGAGTTATAGAACCCCCTGGAAACCCCTCAATCCCTGGGATTCGCTGGACCCCATTTACAGTAGAGACTCCACACACGTTTGAAAGTGTGTGGAAATTATTGAAAGCATTTTGACTACTTTTAACGATGTAACGAA
>NC_137810.1:22048438-22078438 GCF_963921795.1 Nannobrachium achirus | reverse complement strand
ATGTTTCTAACTCTTACGAATGATCACACAAAGGTGATTGATTGTGTGCGTGCGTGTGTGAGTGCGTGCGTGCGTGCGTGTGTGTGTGCGCACGCACGCGTGCGATCGTGTGTGCTTGTGTGCACATTATGTGAACGAGGAAGCTATTCAGTCTTGGGCTCAGAAATATTACAGATGAATCCTAATTGTCTTCGGCAGCCTCCCAGCCATTCTAATGAGCCTGCAGCCAATCATAGACCATCATCTTGAAGGACACCACGATAGCAGGATTCAGAAATAGCAGGACCGTGTAGCCTCAAATGCATTGACTCTCTCCCCCTTGCATGTGGCGCGCGAGCGAGCGAGCGAGCGAGCGAGCGTGCGTGCGTGCGTGCGTGCGTGCGTGCGTGGTGTGTGTGTGCGTGTGCGCTCGTGGGCGTGCGTTCATTACAGTGCACACCAACTGTGTCTTTCATATGCTCGCCAGCTGTGGACTCATCAGATGACACCAAAGTGTCATCCTTCGCCCCAAGACAAATCATGTTCAAATGCACCTCGTGACGCATTCAGCTACAAACAAGTCCGAGACCACCTGGACTCTATTGACCAGTAGCACGCAAGCCTTTTATCTGAACTGCTGTGTCTCTGCCTAACCCTCCCTTTCCCTCACGGCGAAATCCCCACTGTTCATTCAAGTCGGAGAGAATACAAAACGTTACATTTGTATGGTCTCCGAGTCACAAACGGATCAACTTTAACGCTGCAGAGGCTACTGTGCTGTCCCTGATCTCTGCTCTTGCTCTCCTCCTGTCCTAATTGCCTCCTCTTTTCTCTCACAATGTCCCCATTTCTCTCTTTGTTTTACTCCTGAACCTCCTGCCCTCTATCTGCATTAGCCGTCGATAGCCGTGTGAGAGGAGCTGGCTTCACTTCTGCAGGGTGACATACCGGTACAGCTGATTCAGTCAGAAGGGCCTGAACCCGTTCACTCCCAACCCGCCTGGTGCACATTTACAGTGGCGGGGCGTCTTCATCAGCTAGAACAGTGGTTTTCAAACCTTTTCACATCAGGGTTTCTTTATTTATTCTGCATTTTAGCCACGGACCGC
The DNA here is from genome assembly GCF_963921795.1 of Nannobrachium achirus. Classification (NCBI taxonomy): domain Eukaryota; kingdom Metazoa; phylum Chordata; class Actinopteri; order Myctophiformes; family Myctophidae; genus Nannobrachium; species Nannobrachium achirus. Next base: position 22,077,350 of record NC_137810.1, on the reverse strand, counting down.
CATGAGATTCAGCCTCTCAGCCTCCAAACACTATTTTGTTATCGTTGGATACAATGTTGTCCACAATTCCATGCTGTATTGATGTTGGTACCATAGGAGAGATAACAGGCAAAACGATCAAAATAACAATACTTCTACATTCTCTAATGCGTAGACTTCTTGTAAATTAAGTAAGTAATGCTGATGTTTAACAACAATTTAACTATTGAGAGCTCTCAAGAGTTAAAGATAAGGGTCCATTTGGTCACCAACTCTCCAACATTTAGCTGGGGACCACCTGGAACCCCCGCAAGGAAAAACAGTGGCCTCTGCGATTGTTTAGGCCTAGATATCCCCTCCTTTCACAGATATGATATGACAGGCTTATTTAACAAACATGAGTGGCTGGCGAGAAACTATTTCGATCTGAATTTCTCAGTTGCATAAACCATGCATAATTATGCATGAGAATAGGGATTATTCTCTTTTATCTCTTTTTATTGTGCCTATGTCCTGTGGTGTCTGGGCTAGGGTTACTGTTTGCAATATGTATGTGTTATCTTCAATAGCACACAGTTTCTTCTTGTTTTCTTGGCTTTTTCTCATTAAATTTGACCAAACTATTGCTTGCTTTTGAATGTTAAACGGCTGCCATCAATTATGATGCTCAGAATGAAAGTATCCTAAGCCTACTGTATATATTTGCTGTAAAGCGTATGGTATAGGGGAAACTGTTTATCATCTGCCATCTATCTAGCCTATCCACAAGTTGATAACCTTTTAAGTGTGCATGGTTCATACCCTCATTTTTCACAGGATATGACATTCCCTCCTTTTAACTTGCTTGAACACAACTAGGAAGTAGCTAGGCTACATGATATATCAACACATAATTGAAACAAACAAACACACACACACACACACACACACACACACACACACACACACACACACACACACACACACACACACACACACACACACACACACACACACACACACACACACAAAAAAAAAAAACTTTAAGCAATTTTATAATGCCAAAGTTGTTTTCTATCCCACTATTAACCTCACAGAGGACGGACGGACAGACAGACAGACAGACAGACAGACAGACAGACAGACAGACAGACAGACAGACAGACAGACAGACAGACAGACAGACAGACAGACAGACAGACAGACAGGGCTGGTGCCTGGCTGATGGACAATGAAACCACTTTACTACCTGGAAGAGGGCGCAAATGACATGGGGACACAGATAATGTTCCAGCTTTTCCAACAGTATAGAGATTTATATTGTTGCTTCCTTCTTATTGTAGGAACCAAATAGAAAAGAGAGGTTTTGCATCAACAATGGGGTTTCTATTTCTCAGTGGAGTGCTAGACCCAAAGTTCACTATACATAAAAAGTGGGAATTGAAAAAAATCCCAAAACTTCAATTCAATGGAGGACAAAGTATTCACATTTCCACTTTTTTTTTTATTCGCACACACCAATAAATGAACGCTTGCGTGTTTCGGCAATGAGTCTTCGTCAGAGTGAGTGTTTACATTAAGGTCTTATTCATTATTTACTTCATTTATAGTTTTTTATCAAGATCCTATTTATTATTAACTACATTTATAGTTGTTTTATTAAGATCTTATTTATTATTACCCACATTTATAGTTGTTTTATTAAGATCCTATTTATTATTTACTACATTTATAGTTGTTTTATTAAGATCTTATTTATTATTTACTACATTTATTGTTGTTTTATTAAGAGATTATTCATTATTTACTTCATTTATTGTTTTCATTAAGATAGTATACATTATTGACTTAATTTGCTGTTGTTAAAAAAATGCTGATGCTGATCTGAACGGCGGAGCTTATTTTGCCAATGTGCATACCTTATTTTACTTTATTAAAAAATCACACCCGTGTGAACTGAGCGGTGAACTACGACACCAACAGGCAGGGGTGTCGCTCCAAATTCTGGGCCCCGGGTACAAGGATTCACTGTGGGGCCCCTGTGCTTTAACTGTTGAAAAATAGCAGATATACAAGCTCACAGCGCGGCACCGAGTGCCGCGCTGCAAGCTTGTAGATCTGCTATTTTTGAAAAATCATGAAAATCGTTGGATATTTCAAATCCTTCTAAGGTTTTTTGAAAAATCTATGTTTCGATGTCAGTGGAGCTCAAACCTTTTCATGTGAAGGACCCCCAAAATGGTATGTATTTGGCCACGGACCCGCATCTCAAAATATTTAGTTCCAGGGACCCCCAGAAGCTAAATTTGAGTTACAAATGTTCGCTTAAAAAATACATATATTCAAAGATTTGCACACATTTTCACGACTTTTCAAAAATAGCAGATCTACAAGCTTGCAGCGCGGCACTCGGTGCCGCGCTGTGAGCTTGTATATCTGCTATTTTTCAATAGCTAAAGTATAAAATAATTAAGGCCCCTCCACCACCTTGGGCCCTAGTAACTCAGTCCCACTTTCCTACCCCTTGTGACGCCCCTGCCAACAGGAATCTATCTTTGCAAGTCAAAATGCTACAGAACAAAGAGAGAAAAAAAAAATTCGGCCATGGCTCTCAGGAGTACATTTTAATTAACGTTTTAAGGACCAGGATAAAGACTGTTATGATTGGTAAATAATTGCTCATAATTGCGTTAATATTGATTACATCATGGATCTCCATATATATGGGCATAAAAGGGATTCTGTGTGGTTCCCCTAACAGGGCATCATCTGGGAGCGTCCATATATAGGCATTGCCAAATATGGGTCAACAATGTGATGTCACAACAGGTCAGCTATAGAGCATCGCAGCGGAAGTGGTTTACTGGGGTCACTTAAAAAGACTTTTACAAAAATATTTATAACAATTATGTTAAGCCTCGAACAAAGCCATCCAGGATGGCAGTGGATCATGAACATGAGACCTTTGTTTCTATGAAAAGAACGTTTTGAAAATTGCCAAACAAATGGTATTTATTAAATGTAGTATATCAAAGAATGTAATATTAAAATATGTTTTCACATAGGATCAAAGGTTTTATGGTCATGATTCACTGCCATCCTGGATTGCTTTGTTCGAGGCTTAACATAATTGTTATAAATATTTTTGTAAAAGTCTATGGGGAAAATGAAGGGGCGATTTTTAAGTGACCCCAGTAAACCACTTCCGCTGCGATGCTCTATAGACATTGAGGCGTCACCCAGCCTGCCTCGGACAGACAGGAATTTTTATTATTTTTTAATTATAGGTAGTAATATTATTGGATGGACTGATGGACTGATGGATGGGTGGGTGGGTGGGTGGATGTGGATGGATGCAGGCACCGCTACCAATCCTTTCCCTACTCAATACTGTATGTTGATCAAAGAGCTCCTTGGAGTTGAAAGCCTTTGTAATCCTTAAAGTGGATGAAAGAGTTTCATCGTGCTTCTCGTTCCCTTCACCTATGAATAATTGCATACGTGACACTAAACACGCTCCCTTTTTACTCCTTTTTGTTTGGAAACAGAGGAGAGGAGAGGAGAGGAGAGGAGAGGAGAGGAGAGGAGAGGAGAGGAGAGGAGAGTTTCTAACTACTGTATGGTAGAGGGAAAACAAGCAAGAGAGAGAGAGAGAGAGAGCGAGCGAGAGATAGAGATAGAGAGAGAGCAATAAAAGAGAGACAGTCAGACACAGAGAGAAAGAGAGAGAGAGAGAGAGAGAGAGAGAGAGAGAGAGAGAGAGAGAGAGAGAGAGAGAGAGGAAACAGTAGTCTTCAGTGGAAAGGTTAATTGGATAGCTATTCCAAACCCAGAGATAGAGAAGACAAGATTTTAATGACTGTGACATTCCTGCCTTCAGTCAATGCTGTGTATGTGTATGTGTCTAGCGTGTGTGTGTGTGTGTGTGTGTGTGTGTGTGTGTGTGTGTGTGTGTGTGTGTGTGTGTGTGAATGTGTGTGTGTGTGTGTGTGTGTGTGTGTGTGTGTGTGTGTGTGTGTGTGTGTGTGTGTGTGTGTGTGTGTGTGTGTGTGTGTGTGCGCCCACACACTGACAGTCTTGAGCGTCTGACTTGCACTCAGAAAGCCCACGTCAGAGAGGCAAAGACAGTAAATAGAGAGAAAGTGTGGCAGAGAATAAGGAGACCAGAGAGAACAGAGCAGAAAACAAAGGCGCATTGAGGATGAAGTGGAGAGAGGTGTGTTTCTCTGTGGGCAGGGCCAATGGGGGTTTGGCTTCTCCAAATGTTTTCACTACAGTGCCACCATCAGGGGCGTCACACCAAATTCTGGGCCCTGGGTACAAGGATTCACTGCGGGCCCCCCATGAATGTTAACTATTGAAAAATAGCAGATATACAAGCTCACAGCGCGGCACCGAGTGCCGCGCTGTGAGCTTGTAGATCTGCTATTTTTGAAAAATCGTGAAAATGTGTGCAAGAAACCTATGTCAAGGACCCCCAAGATGATATGTATTTGGCCACGGACCCCGATCTCAAAATATTTAGTTCCAGCAGGGACCCCCAGAAGCAAAATTTGAGTTAGAAATGTTCGCTTAAAAAATACATATATTCAAAGATTTTCACACATTTTCACAACTTTTCAAAAATAGCAGATCTACAAGCTCGCAGCGCGGCACCAAGTGCCGCGCTGTGAGCTTGTATATCTGCTATTTTTCAATAGATAAAGTTACCAGGGCCCCTCCCCCTTGGGCCCTGGTAACTCAGTCCCACTTTCCTACCCCTTGTGACGCCCCTGGCCACCATTACACACAGTTGACAAATGGAGCTTTAACTGCAGTTGGCAACAGTTTTCTGATGATATACAGTAGCCTAATAAAAGAGAGAGAAATGGGAAATTGCAATACAGTGTTTGCTTATCCTCATTTTGCTGTTGTGATGCAATTATTCACACACAAGAGCTGTACCGAACGAGTTTGGACCATCCAAACGGTAACGCCCCTCTGGTCCACAGCCTCTATGTAAAACAATGGGCTGTCTTCCATTGTATTAATCATGTATTTGACCCAATCAGGTCAGTTTTAATGGAGGCTTTACTGTGTTCAAGAGTAATTAGGCTTTAATTGTTTTGCAACACATTACCAAAATTCAATGGTTGGAGCCACAACAACTGCACTATACATAATATACTGTATGAGAAAACAATGTAAATAAAAACGTACTGTACAGTAGCTCTCCTAAATCTCATGCAGGAGAAAACCTGCAGAGATGTTTAATATTTCAACACATTCTCAAACAGGCGTGCATGCACAGGGCTCAGGTGATGTGAGTGCAGGTGTCGTCAGAAAGACGTCAGCCAGATATATAGAGAATGGCCAGATTTAGCTGTGTGCACACACACACACAAGTGTGAAGAAGAATGCTCCTAGAGTAGCTGGTGCAGGTCTGTGCTCATCTAATAATGATGATTAGGCTGATAGAAGCGTTCAACTCACTCGGACAACCAGATGAAAAAACAAGCATGTGGTTTTTAGTTTGCATCTTTTTATTTATACTTTCTTGCACTGTGTAAAGCCTGTAGTAGATGGTCTAAGGAACCATACATCTCTCCTGCAAAAATCCAACTACAGTAAACAGCAGAGTTGATAAAGCACCCTTTTTTGGGAAATTCTGTAGTCAAACCACTGTGAAGTGGTGTGGGTTTCTCCAGACTGGAGAAGGTCAAAGTACAAAGTGGGGAGGTGGGTTGGCTACTTGGCTTAGGCTGAATACATTATCATCAGAGGTTGTGCTGCAGGTGGATTCAATCATATGACCAATCAAATGGTCTCTTTTCATTACCTTTAAGAGCAGCGTGCTGCGCTCGGCGCAAGGGTGTTCTGGTCATTTTCACAGTGTCGGAAACATAATTTCTCCCAAGAGCAAACTGATGTCCTTGCGCGGGACGTGCACAGTCGTCAAGGAACAAATCTAGAGCACCTCAAACAGAACGCCACGAGCGGATCATGTGAAATTACCGGGGGACGACACTGACACTGGACCTATGAGAAACATTTCAGCCAAGTCATCCATCGTTCATAAGCCCGATTCATATTCGTCAAATAAACTGCACAGACTGACACAAAGAATTACTGCTGCACAGACCTCCTACCTAGACATATGTCTGCTCGGGTGCACTTCGGCTCCAAATGGACACGATAGTAGACCCAGAGCAGATGTCTGCCTAGGAGATCCATGCAGCAGTCATCTTCTGTGTCTGTGTGTCCCCGTCCACGTGACCTGTGCATGAGAAATGGTCTCTATAAAATAGGGCTGGTACACTCTGAGGACGCTTCGAATATGCTTCAAGCATGCTTCCAGTTCCCTGCACTACTGTATATATACAGCACATGTCTGCTCCCTGTTTCTAACACTGCACGCTGTAAGCACAGTAAGAAATGCTTCAGTGGTGAGCGAAATGGAACCTGGCAGTGTGTTTAATATTCCATCTAGTTGACTAATCAGCAAGCCTTTTACTGAAGAGAAAAGGATATGGATATTTTGCCTTCTATATTCTGAGGTTCAAATCACTGCCCTCTTTGACCACTGGTTCCTAAACATTGGGTCGGGACCCATTTGCGGGTCGCAGACAGATTTTTATGGGTCCCTTTGTTTTTTGTTTCCTGCATTTTGTTTTTTTAATTATTATTATTCACAATTGATTTTCAAAAAACATTCACAAAAAAATTAATTTTTTTTTCATTTTTTTGTTATTTCAAGAAGAATAAGAACATTATAAAACAAATGTTTAAGAAGTTGTGAAAATAGCCGATCTACAAGATTGTATCTGCTTTTTTCACTAGTTTGAGTCCCAGGCAAATGTCTAATTTTCTCTTTTGGGTCACGGGCTAAAACGTTTGGGAACCACTGCTCTTGACCCCAAAATTGCAGTGTGCTTCTGATTTGATGTCAAACACCCTGCTACACTTGTTGTGCCGAGCCCCACAATACCACCACACACATGGTGAGGGAATAACACGCCAATTCATTCATTTGCACACCTCACCAAACCACCTGCCCCAAAAATAGGGCCAGTAGCGTTACAGTATGTTACAGTATTTCAATGATTAAATACGGTATCTGTAATAGGAATGCTATGCTGAGTGTATTGCCTTAGGTCTGAAAATGCTTCCTTCTATTATGTCAACTACTAACCACAAACCAGAAGATGAGCTTATGTGATCCGTGTCTTTGTTTGGGCTTAATAGGGCAAATCTGCAACAACAATGGTAAATGGTAAATGGTGCATTTATATAGGGCATTTATCCAAGGTGCTTTACAGAGATTGTGCATTACATTCACTCATACACACACTTTCATACACCGGTGGCGGAGGAAACCATGCAAGGCATCAACCTGCTCATCGGGAGCAATTAGGGGTTCAGAGTCTTGCTCAAGGACTCTTCGACACTAAGGGTGCGTTCGGAAATTCACACTCAACGCACTGGTGTGCCATGTTGTCGTTCGTTTATTCGGTGCACTTGGTGCGTTGTCGTTCGGAAATCCAGTGCGCGGCGCACCGGTGTGCTGAGTGCACGCACTGAACAACCCTACTCAGAAGATGCATGGGGTTTGAGGGTGTGGTGCGTCAGTGTGGTGTTTTGATTGGTTGGTTTCTCAGAGCTTCTCAGCTTTGAACAATGGAGGAAACGACCGCAAAATGCAACATTTGTAGCTTCGTTGGTCGTTTGGGCTTGATAGTTACACACGCATCAACGTGTAAACTAACAGCATGCATTACATCTCCTTTCAATATGAACGTTACGTTAGCAACTGCTGCTTTTCATAAAGTTTACCTTCAGAGTTCAGAGTGAAAAAGCGCACAGCTGCCTCTTAACTGGTCGTTCGTAAATAAGCCACACTGAACGCACTGTACAACGTCACGCCCACTGCACTCACTACACTGAGCACACACCCGGTGCGGGTTTCCGAACGCACCCTAACTCTGGGGGAGCCCGGGATCGAACTGGGAACCCTTCGGGAACCCACCTCCGTGTTCTAAGACGGCAACTCTGAGACACTGCCGCCCAATGATCACATGCACAGTAATTACAGACGCATGCATATACCAACCCATTTATTGTGAACTAAAACATGACAGTTGTTTGAACTTGTGTATGCTAATCTGCAGACTAATTTGAATGAGACACCAACAGTATGAGATCAATAAGAGCATCAACAGTGTCGGCATCTATCAATTCTCAGGTTTTTAGAAGTGGTTCACTTATAGAACTACGTATCGATCCCTGTGGCCTTTCTGCAGCAGATCACAAATACTGTTGGTTTTCCAGCCAACCAGGTCATTAATTACATTAACCTAGTGTCCTTGTCGTTCTATCAGTCTAATCAGGGGCGGTGATTGAAGCAATCTGGTATGTGATGGAACACCGACAGCACCATTGGTCCCAAAGGCCCAGAGTTGTGAACTATACAGTAATGGATGAAATCAGTTCCCCAAGCACAGAAAGACCAAAATGCTCCTCCTGTTTTGTTTTGTTACGCTCCATGTATATCCTCTATATAACCTTCCATCCATAATAGCAGCCCCTGCCTCTGCACGCCAGGGTGACGCCACAGCGTTATAGCCATGGTCAACCCAAGAGCACTGTGTAAAGTCCTCATTTCCTGTGCTATTTAAACACTTAACCCCTATATACTGAGTTCACCGGAGTCCCCCAGGGCTCTGTACTTGGTCCCTTTCTCTTCCCCCCCCACCAAATCTCCTCGAGGAAAATAGCTATAGATACACAAGCCCACCGATTGTTCTCCACAGAGTAGGGACGCTATGGGGTTGTGTAAATGATTCAAGCACTAAATAAGTGAGCAAGTCTTGTTTTAGTTTATAAAAAAGACTCACATCTTTCCCTGTATCTGGAAGCAGCTCTTCTCTCTCTCTGACCAGAGCTGGTGGAAAGGTATAGTGACCAGCAGGCTAATCAATAGCATCCAATCAAGCTGCAGTATGATGTGTCGTGGCCTGGGAGCCTGGGAGGGGATGCAAATACTGTATACTTAACAAGAATTTGCATTTAAATACCTTTTATGGCCTTTTCATGGCTGTTGGTAGGGTATTCCACATGTTGCTGGCATACTAGTAAAAAGACTTCATCCTCATGTTTGGATCAGTGGAGCTCCCTCTGGTGTTGTGCCCAGGGGCGTCACAAGGGGTAGGAAAGTGGGACTGAGTTACCAGGGCCCAAGGTGGAGGGGCCCTAGTAACTTTAGCTATTGAAAAATAGCAGATATACAAGCTCACAGCGCGGCACCGAGTGCCGCGCTGCGAGTTTGTAGATCTGCTATTTTTTAAAAGTCGCGAAAATGTGCGCAAATCTTTGAATATATGTATTTTTTTAAGTGAACATTTGTAACTCAAATTTTGCTTCTGGGGGCTCCCTGGAACTAAATATTTTGAGATGGGGGGTCCTTCACATGAAAAAGTTTCAGCATCACTGACATGGAAACAGGTTTCTTGGCACACATTTTCACGATTTTTCAAAAATAGCAGATCTACAAGCTCGCAGCGCGGCACTCGGTGCCGCGCTGTGAGCTTGTATATCTGCTATTTTTCCAATAGTTAACATTCATGGGGGGCCCGCAGTGAATCCTTGTACCCAGCCTACATGTAAGCTATCGGTCCACCGTGCCAAAGCCGGCGACGGTAAGAGTTGGAAAGTGTCTGTTGATCTGCTGTTGAATGAGTGGTGGGTACACCGTCGCGTCGTGAAGCGCCAAAAGCCGTCTTTCGACCGTCTGATAGCAGCGGGTTGGTGAAAAAGACATCAAGCCGTGGAATAAACTCCCTGTCGCACTTAGAACAACGGACTCACTCGCTAGCTTTCGCCATGGACCCTAACCCTAACCCTCACCTTTTCAGACTCCACCTAAACCCATAGCACTACTGAAACACTCAATGACCATACATGAAGCTAGTTAGCATTTGTTTTTAGGTTTTTAGAATCATTTTCTTTACTGATTATATTGTTTTTTTTATATATTGATATTCATATGCATTTGCTATATTGTTGATGATGTTCTGACATGTTATCTTGTTTATTATAGTGATGTATTATCTGCTTATTGTAAGTCGCTTTGGATAAAAAGCGTCTGCTAAATGCCTAAACTGTAAACTGTAAGCCATAGGCTATTTTTAGCACCATAGTAGCTGTCTGTTGGTGTCGGCTCTCCGTTGCATTCAGCAACCGACTGACTTATCTCCCGACTTCATTCGACTGCCAGTTCGTATCTGACTGTATAGTAGTCTGTTTGGTGGAGCCTGGAGAGCTACCTTAATCAAAAGGGGATTTTGCCTTGCACCATATAAGTGTGTTATGTAAGCTTGTACAGATGCAGCCATTTTAATTGTGCACTCGTGCCGCTATGTACGCTGAAAATCATCACGCAGGCCCACGCAGGCACTGTGCTGCAAATCACAGCATAATGCAACACATTGCACCATGCCTTGTATGTCTGACACACATTTGTAATGGCTGTATGGCTGTACTGTACGTGCGTGTAATACAGTATGCACGCATTGGAGGGGGAGCCTCTGGGCCGCTGGTTGCTCATGCTGTGATCATGTACAGTTCACACACACACACACACACGCACGCACGCACGCACGCACGCACGCACGCACGCACGCACGCACGCACGCACGCACGCACACGCACACGCACGCGCACACACACACACGCGCGTCACACACACACACAGTCCTTCCAGGTCACTGGTTCCAGTTTTCCTGGAACGCACGCATCACCTCTCTCCCTTTCTCTCCATCCTTCCGTTTCCTCTGCTTCCTCATCCTGTCATCCCTCTTGTGGCCCTGCATGCTCTCTTTATAAGCCCCCCCCCCCCACCACCCCACCCCCATCCATTTAGCCTTCACATCTGCATTAGTATGTATGTATTCTGCAGCCCTCCGCACCAGCCCTGCTCGGTCTGTGTCATCCTTTTTTCTTAAAAAATGTTTCTCTTTCTTTTGTTCTTTCTTTCTTTCTTTGGGCACATAGAAGCAGTGGTGGAAAAAGTACTCACATTTTCTACTTAAGTAAAAGTATCAATTCTGCATTGTAGAGGTACTCTGTTACAAGTAGGAGTACGGAATTCAAAGTTTACTTGAGTAAAAGTACAAAAGTATTGGCATCAATAAGTACTTAAAGTACCAAAAGTAGAAAGTACAAAATGTTTGAGAATAGCAGATCTACAAGCTCGTCGTGAGCTTATAGATCGGCTATTTTCAAATAGCCTAGGGCTAAAGTGGTTTAAGTATGTTTTATATTATAATGTATATCTGCAAAGTACCTAGTAACTAAAGTTTTCAAATTAAAAATACAATATTTGGATCCGAGATGTAGTGGAGTAGAAGTAAAAGTATTGGAAATTGGAAATACTCAAGTAAAGTACAAATACAGTACCTCACAATTGTACTACGCCACTGCATAGAAGTGGAATTTCATTTTATTTTAGAAGAGAAAAATAACAAAGGCTCTATAACCACGTCAACCCTACATACTGAACCTTGACCGAGGTTCCCCTGGGGTTTATACTTGGTCCCCGCCTTTTATCCCCCCGCTACAACACATCTCTTTGCTGAAAATACCCCATCAGCTATTTCTGCCTGTTATGTCATGCCCAGAATAGAGACGCTAGGGTTCATGTGGTTAATATAATTATAATTTTCACAGTTTCCCTACAGCTAAAATGATCAGAGAATCCATATCAAAAGGGGTAACCTGCCCTAGCGTAGCTATATCAGCATAACTGTTGCACATTTATTATAGTCTAATAGAAATACATTCTTCCTGTCTTAGCAGTTATTTGTTCTATAGTGCAGTTTTTTTTAAAGCAAGATGTTTGTCAAAACAAAAGTGAGCAGCCAGCAGATGTCCGATTTGTTTATTCTTTCACCAAACATATGTCATGAAATAGCTATGACATTATATTCTTCACAAGACCAACAACAGATCACAAAAAGACTTGAAAATGCACTTTGTGTGCATTTTCTACTTGTCATTTGGCATTTTGAGCTTAATTCGAGCCCATGGGAGACACTGTGTTGACCTAGTTTGCATGACAGGTACTGGTAAACAGACATCAGACCTGCTGCCTTAACCCATATGCCCACCATGACCACTTTCTTTGTCTCTCTCTCTCTCTCTCTCTCTCTGTCTCTTTCACCACGCTCTGACCAGTTGTTCCCCATCACCCTCTTTTATTTTTGTTGTCTAGTCTCTTCTCTCCCTCGGGTGTCTGTCTTGCCTATACCTCCATCTCTCAATGCTCCGCTTCTTTGTGTTTGCTCTCTATTCCTCACTCGTCCTCGGCGGGGCTCTCCAGTGAATCCCTTTTATAGATGGGAGTTGAGTCACAGACTCCGAGGTGAGCCGGTGTTTAGCTGAAGGCACCGATCAGAGCGCTGCACCGCGGCCGTTGTGACAACGCACGTCATGACTGGCCTACGAGGACAGAGGAGAGAGGCGAGAGAGAGGGGGGAGGGGGAGGGAAAGCTACCGCCACCAGAGGCAAGTGGATATTGTGGGAGGAGAGGAGAGGAGAGGAGAGGAGAGGAGAGGAGACTGAAATCTCAGCTTGCTTTGTCTTTGCAGCTCTGTGTTTTTCAGGTGCGTTGGGTCTCTTTCTGTCAGTGACTACCAGATCATTCGTCCAGTTACTGCAGTGTTTATGTCCAGTGCGGAGGGGGTGACACATAAAGTAGTAACACATAACATCACTGTCATACATTCTGAGAGTGCACAAAATGGAAAAAAACAGGACCCATTTGGTTCCAAAGGCGTATATATTTAACACAGTTGTTCACACTTTGTTCAACTTTTATTTGTATTTCCATGACATATGTGGTATACCCTATAACACCAATAGAGGGTGCTGCATCTTCTGAGTTGCTTGTGATACAGCATGATGTTTTAGGCTGCTACAATAACACTTCAATAGGCAACCAATGACATTACTGTGTCATTCTTCTCTATTCTATTTAGCCTACCTTCTTCCATTTAACCACATGACATCTAGCAGGCCCAATCTGGGCATGTCCATCCATAATGTGAAGAGAAGGTATAAAAGGAGGGGACCAAGTATAGACCCCTGGGCCCTGGGGGACTCTGGTCAACTGGATGTAGGCTACTCAAAGTATAGGGCCCTGGCCCAGGGTTTAAATGGTTAAACAAATTATTCCATGTAATTTCTGTCTTTTTCTGCATTTTGCTAAAGTAATGCAAAAGCAAAACAAAGGTAATGTTCTGCATTGCATGGCACAGGCATTAATATTGAAACATAATATATTCCCTTTAATTCAAATTAAGTTATATGTAATAAATTACTTTCGCAAAGTAACTTCCCCAACACTGCTTAGCTGCTCTCCTTACTTGAGTGATAAAATGATAGAGGAATAGAAGTTAGGTTTATCAATATGTCTGCACATTTAGTGTACAGCATTCAGTGACTAAATGAATGGAAATGTAATTAGAGATTATATGTATAAGGAAAAAAACATTACTTTACTTAGAACATTACTTCCAGTATAGCGTTGCAAAAAGCAAACGTGTGAATGTGAGTTGTGGTAGCTACATCATTCCCACTGTCTTAAATATAGATTCACATAACAATGACACAGAATTTCTTGGGATTGCGTTGAATTGCATCACCTCTCCTACAAGTTCCTAATTCTATTTCAAATACACAGACGAGTTCATCCAAGGGCGGAGGTTTTACAGTAGTTTGAGAGTTTCTTAGGGACACATCATGGATGGGGCTGGGATCTGCTGCTAAACCTGTGGCTGCTGCTGTTGTTGTTTTTTGGGGTTATTTTCTCCAAGCACATTTGCACATACCTGGAATTTTTCTTCTGCATTTACTCATCCTAACTACTAGGAGCAGTGGGCGCTATTAGGCCATTATACTGTTATAATACACAGGGACGTGAAGAGAATGTAAGAGAGGCAAGGGCTGAAATTTTGAAAAAAAAAAAATTGGTGAAAATATCAAAAATAGCTGACCTCCAAGCTCACAACGCGTTGTGCTGCTACGACGCGTTGTGAGCTTGGAGGTCGGCTATTTTCAGTGCTTGATACCACACTGAACTAAGCATAATCAACTGAATACTGGATTTACACAAACATTTTCAACATAAGATGCTAAATTCAAGTTCAGGAGAGTTTGCACAAGGCAATTCTCTTGAATGCTGCCTTCGGGTATTGCATGGAAAGAGGGCATTTGCATTTCTTTCACCATAGTAAAACCTGCATCCATGGTCTGGAGAGGGCACTTTTTACAGACGGATAAAAGGGCAGTGGCTCAAGCCCCCTTTGATGTCTATGTGTGCACGTGTCTGATAATACATGTTACTTATGACAAAAGTTATCACCTTAACAACAGTAGGAAAGATCTGACAATGCATGGCAGGGCCAGGGCAGGGCTGTGGCGTACTGTACTTAAACTACTTACCGTACTTAAACTACCGTACTTAAACTATACCCTTCCACAAGCCTTAAAGGAGAGCAAATCCCTAGCCTCCTTCAAAATTGGTATGAAAAGTCACCTTCAGACAGCTGCTACCCGTGACTTGTAAATAGACTAAGCCCCCATGCTCCCCCCCCCTTTTCTTTTTTCCGCCTTTGTATTTGATGTTATGCTTTTGAAACTGATATTATCCTAGATAAAGTACTATGTTCTATCTGTCTGTCTTTCAATGTTATATGAGACACTTAAAGTGTGGTTCCTGTGGAAATAAGCCTCGGCTTTCTAGGATCTCCTTTTAGTTGACCTTGTACCAGTGATTTGTACTGTCATGAAACTGTACTTTTTTCTATTGCAAACTTTTAATAAATTCTTCAATCAATCAATCAATCAAACATTACGCAAAGAACATTCAGAGGCATTTTATCCAAAGGCACAAAACAGACCCATGCTAAAGCTTAGATGGCAGCTTTTCTGTTTAATAAAATGCAAAATGCACTGGAGTAGAATGCGCTACAGATCAGCAAGTCATCCATCTGATTATACAGGATCCTGCACTTTACAAATACATGGTGCTAAGTCGCACTAAAGTGGTTCTTTGGCTCATAATCAGAGGGGAACCTCTTTTTGTGCTATAGCACCTACCGGTATCTTAAAGCTGCTATATAGCACCTTTGACAAAGTAGTAAGTAAGTCATAAGCCGTACAGGAGCTTAACAGATTCCCTATACAGTAGCAGTCAGTGCAATAATAGCACCTCAACCCCAGAATAACCGAGGAACCGCAGAAGAACCAATGTGTATTTTGTGTGCATGGGGTAGCTACTGTATAGTTACTAAAGGGTAAATAATTGGTGCCAGTTTGCCTTGACAAATAAGGCCTTCAGAATGCCTTGAAAAGGCATGAGGTTTCTATAGAGGAAAAGGACTTTTGGGGAGGCCATATATGCACGCATGCATGCACAAACAAGCCATCTTGTTACGGCCATTCATGTAAACACTGCTTTTGCTTCGCAAGTGCCTGCCATGGGCAAAGGAGTAAAGTAGAAAACAAAAAGAAAAAGGACATGGGGAAAGATGAGAGACAGGAACAAGGCGAGAAGAGGAGAGGTAGGGCACAGGAGTGAAACCACGGGGAGGGCGAGGGAGGTGAGTAAAACAGAGACACGCGCGTCCCAGATAAAGAGGTTTAATTGACTGTCATGGAACCTTGTGGTTGTGTAGCAGCCACTAATAGCTAGCTAGAGGCTACAGAGGCTAGCTCCATCCAGTTACTGGACATGCAGCGAGTTGTACTCGGCTCTTATTATCGCTCATATATCCTTAAGCTCTCTCTCTCTCTCTCTCCCTCTCTCTCTCTCCCTGAATCTTCGTTGACTGCCTTTCCCCATTAATGCCCCACATGCTGCATCACTCAAAGACACATACTGTCTTTGTCTCTCTGTAACCCTCTTTCTCGTTGTGATTTCTCCCCTCTACGGATGAGCAAAGTGGACGATCGTACCGCTCACTTGCTAGACTCATATCTTGGCTTTTTTGTCTAGTTAACTGGCTGACTGGGTAGCAGTTTAGAGACTCTTAACGCTCGCCTCTCCTCCTCTCCTCTCCTAATTAGAGGCTCACCCCTCACCTTTCTCACTGCACACCGTGTCCCTCCTGCCCTGTACTCTCTAATAGCCTATTGATTTTCCATCTGTGCACGGATCATGCTCTACTTTTACCATTCACTCATGATATTAGCTGTCCATTAACTGGAGCAGGCAGCTCTGCCAACATATCAGCGCCGTGCCAGCTGCCACACGCAGCCCTTGACATACACGCACCACACGGCGCACGCGCACCACTCTAACAACTGATTACTGCAGGACCGAATCACGGACGGCTTGGTGTGAACGGCACACGCTCATACAATACGTTCCAAAAGACAGGGAGGCAACAGCACTGACTGTCTCCAGCACTGGGGGGAGTGAGGAGAGCTTCAGCAGCGTCTCCATTCTCTTCTTCTAAGTCATGTCACATTTTCTTTTTGTCTTGGATCTCTGTAAATAGCCACCCAACTGCAGGTTTTCAGTCTATTTCTGCACGCACTGAATTTCCCGACGATGAGTCACGAAGCATATTTTTAAAGGAATATATTTTGATATGTGAGTCTGCACATTTTCATTTGCAGACGTGTCATGTTTCCCAGAGTCAACTTTTAGCGCTCATATTGTACATTGATTCCAGAGGCACCGTAGATGTTTTTCCTTTTTTGTTTAAAACGAATGATGTGTATTTTGAGAGTGAAGATCCAAATGTTAAGCTTCCTCTTCAACATGTTGTGCTAAAGGTGATGTGGTGGTCCCATCGCCCAGGCGGGAGGGACGGTCACACTGTGACTTTCACTTTACACCTTCCTGAGTATTGACCTAGTCCGCCTGGTTGCCATAGCAGCGTGACATGATTTCAAACCACAACAAAGTAAGTGTTTCAGTGAGACATGGGACATTTCAAAGACAGTGTCAAAGTACCTGATGTCCCACTGACACTGCATGGCACTGGTTCTCATCATGGCATCTGGGGACACCGAGGGAGTCCCATCATTAAAAGGCTTCCAGTGAAATTAACACTGGGGTCCCCAGAGATATATACTGTATATCAAAAAATATATTGTCGTTGTCGGGTGGAAACCTTGTATGTCCAAAACCGTTTGTTTTGTATTTATCATTTTTAAAATGATTTAAACTAGTGAAAACAGCCGATCTACAAGCACACAACGCCTCGCACCGCGAGGCGTTGTGTGCTTGTAGATCAGCTGTTTTCACTACTTTTGTGCGACGGCCTTGTGTGATGAAGCAGTGCTTTACTTTGCGAAAAAATTTACACATTTGGAACTTACAAGGTTTCTGCCCGACAGCGAATATATAGGTATATGATTTGTATCACATACGGGGCCATGGCCATAACGCATGTCAAAGTGGGGGTCCTTGAAATAAAAGATATTCAGAATCAATGTCTTACAGAATCACTTATTACTTTGTGAGGTTGTCAAGCTTAAATTGTAGAATATCACCCCCCCACACACTCCCTTAAAGAGTAAGACAGGGCCACCTCTACTAGCCTACTACTGTGTGTCTCTTATAACAGTTGATGAGAAAGAATGTGGGCGAGACAGATGACACTTATGTCGCTGAAAGAGGTTAACGATGTACCGGTACGTGTGTGCAGTGAGGGGTTGTCAAACCATCTGTTAGTGCCGTGTACACAACCAGTTACTGTCATTATCAAGTTTCAAGTGAACATACTGTAAGAAATTATGCCACCTCTGTCCGTGGGGATTTGAAGTTGTCTCTGCAAGTTCTGAGTGAACTCAGTGAAGGTGCGTTCTGTTTCTATCTGCAGCTTCTCTGTCTGTTCACTTCTCCCTCTGTTTTCGTTCCTTTTGCTCCCATTGCACTTTCTGTAATTGCCTCAACTGGACTTTATGCTGCTCTTCATTTGTTTCCTCTTTGTCTATTTACCTTAGTTTGTCTTGGCCGGTTTATTTTTCCTTTGCATGTGAACAGCCAAACCCTAATCTTAGGGCTAAAGACTTGACATTTCCTAATTTCTTAGAAAGTCTGCTCTGCCGTTTATTTTTCAATCAGTGGCATTAATACTTTAATACCTTTAAGACATGTTTTTTTCTCTTTAGGAGGTTAACATGATGTCATATTCACTTATCTGTCCACTTATTGATACCATTTAGACCTGTACCAGGAAAAAAAATCACCCTACATCCTGGATCCAGGCTAATTATGGGTAATATCTACAGTAATTAAATAACATGGAACATGCAAAACCCTTACAGACCATAGAGATGATTGGAACAGTTTTTTTCTTCCACCCAACAAAAAGCAAATTAAGCATTTAAACCCTATTTAACTGAGGTTGCCCAGGGGTCTATACTAGGCCTCCTCCTTTTTCCTCTCTACTCAAAATCTCTTCACAGAAAATAGCCAATCGACTGTCTATTTTCCCTGAGTGTTTGCCAGTTATGGCATGCCCAGAATAGGTACACTAGGGTTCATGTGATTGAGCAAATAGCAGAAGAACAAAATATTCATTGCAGCAGAGGTTCTCAAAGTGCAGTCTGGGAACACATTAGGTAAAAAAATAAATACCGGAAAATATATATATATATATATATATATTTCCCCCCCTTTGTTTTTGCCTTTCTGTGTAGAAACAGGAACGCTTCTGTGTTTATTCCCACTTACAACACTACGTGTTTAGAGCAGTGGTTCTCAACCTGTGGATGATCAACTTAATGTGAAACATTGTTTTCTGACTCAACAGTGAACAAACGAACATAATAATGTTTAAGTGTATAGACTATAGAGGGTATCAGCACATTTCTAAAATGACAATTTAAGGACTTTTTAATACCTCTAAAATGACAAATTAGCCATCGGCCAAATTGTCAATTATTAGAGGCAGAAATTGTGAAAATAGCCGATCTACATGCTCACAACGCCTCGCGTTACGACGAGGCGTTGTGAGCATGTAGATCTGCTATTAGAACCGTGTTATACAAAATGTAATGCCTCAACTCTTAGTGCTGCTCATCAGGGTGGGGGGGTCCCCAGTTAAAATATGATTACTTTGGGGGTCGAGGCCTGAAATGGTTGAGAACCACTGGTTTAGAGCAGTGGTGCTGAGAGATTACTCAAAGTGTGGTCTAGCCTAGGGGTCCTCAGGGTTCCTTGAGTGGATTCCAAAAGGACACTTACACGTCTGTAAGTCTGAGAGCATAAAATGGAACCACATGGACCCTCACTGGTCCATTTGGTTCCATTTGCACACTTTCAGAGTTATGGGGGTGAAATTAAAAGGTTTTGAGAAACACTGTGCAAGGGGAATGGTTTCTGGGGGCTGTCACAGTGTTAAACCGACCTCTTTTCTCTTTTTCATTGTTGATATTGTGTTGCTCTTTGTGCATCTGTGCATTTGCCACACTGCCGCGGCGCGTGACACTAATTTGCTTGTCCAATTTCCTGCAGTGTCGTTTCGGGCGACATTGTCTCTGTCTTAATCTCTCCCTCCGTTCATTTCCCATGGTCGGTGTGCTAATTCACCTGCTTGGCGGCACACTCTTTCTGCCAGCGCTGATGATCACACAGGCCTTTTGAAGGTTAACAAAAGGAAGCTGTCTTGTGATCCCACGCTTCAGAAGGACCAGTGGTGGAAAAAGTACTCACATTTATGACTTGAGTAAAAGTATCAATACTGCAATATAGAAGTACTCCGTTACAAGTAAAAGTCCGGAATTCAAAATGTACTTGGGTAAAAGTATGAAAGTGTTGCCTTCAAAATGTACTTAAAGTACCAAAAGTAAAAAGTACAAAATGTTTGAAAATAGCAGATCTACGAGCTTGTAGATCAGCTATTTTCAAATACCCTAGGTATAAAATAGGGCTAAAGTGGTTAGTGTATGTTTTATAATATCATTTATATCTGCAAAGTAGCTAGTAACTAAAGTTGTCAAATAATTGTAGTGGAGTAAAAGTAAAAGTACTGAAAACTGGAAATACTCAAGTAAAGTACAAATACCTCAAAAGTAAATGTACTTACCGGTAGTTACTTTACACCACTGAGAAGGACTAGCACAGGCTGAGTTGCCATGTCACAGAAAATCATAATCCAAAACGACAATGTATAGAGGTGGTGCCTGCTATTCCTGCTGCAAATACTAAAGTCAGAGTTGATTTTTTTGTGATTGTCTGCATTGTCAAAGTAATGCGTCTCTCATTTGTGTGCTCTTTGGTAGTGAGATAAGTGAGGAATGACAGGCCAGACTTGTTTTACTTGCTCTAAAGCGCTGATGTTGCACTTACATTTAAGAAAGTGCAATTATATGAGGAGTGGGTTTAAAAGTGCTCTGAGGACGAGAGAAACAACTCTGTGCACTGTGTGCGTGTGTGTGTGTGCGTGCAGCGTGCGTGTGTGTGTTCTATTTCTACTGCATTCTAATTAAACACCTGTCTACTCCCTCTCTCCCTCGGTCTTGGATTCCCTCTGCATGGAGACGGAGAGAATGAGAGGAAGGGGGGAGGAGGGTAGTAGTGTGGGGTCTTAGAGAGATGAGTCAATGAGAAGGAGAGCCAGATAAAATAGAGGAGGCAGAGGGCAAATAAAACAGGGAATTGTAAAGAGAGAGAGAGAGAGAGAGAGAGAGAGAGAGAGAGAGAGATTGAGACTGTGCTTATATAAATATTATGAGAGTGAGAGAGAGAGAGACTTAATCTTAAGCAGGCAGCATAGAAAATAAGACATTCTTATTCTTGAAAAAATAAAATTGGACAAAATTGTTTTATACTTATTATTATTATTAGAGGTGCAAGTAGTGACGGAATAAGTGCCAACCAAGTATAGAGCCCTGGGTGACCCAGTCGTTACTGGTGTGCGTGTGCATGTGTGCATGTGTGCGTGTGCACGTGTGCGTGTGTACAAAGTGTATGTGGGCTAAAATGAAATTGCGTTGGCCTTTGCAGTGCTGAGTTAATTGTGTGATTGGCCGGTCCAGCTCTCTCTCCCGGACGGCCTCTCGGCTGTAATTTACGGATCCCTCGGCATCTGTGAGGCTGGAGCAACACACACTTGACCTTCTCAAACAGGGAGAGAGAGAGAGAGAGAGAGAGAGAGAGAGAGAGAGAGAGAGAGAGTGTAGCCTGTGTTTGCACGCGTGTGCGTGTACTACTGTACATGCACACACTGACAATTTGTTTAATGTAAACGCAGACAGCTGGGCAGGCACCTCTTTCTTTAGAGAGTTAAAAGCTTATTTTAATTTGGAGGCACAGAGATGGAGAGAGAGAGAGAGAGAGAGAGAGAGAGAGAGAGAGAGAGAGCTTGGTGCAAACATATGTTAATTTATATTGTGCTGAAG
Source organism: Nannobrachium achirus (assembly GCF_963921795.1). Classification (NCBI taxonomy): domain Eukaryota; kingdom Metazoa; phylum Chordata; class Actinopteri; order Myctophiformes; family Myctophidae; genus Nannobrachium; species Nannobrachium achirus. Next base: position 22,055,995 of record NC_137810.1, on the reverse strand, counting down.
CTTCCTTACTCTGATGTAGTGTGTGTGTGTGTGTGTGTGTGTGTGTGTGCGCGTGTGTGTGTGTGTGTGTGTGTGTGTGTGTGTGTGTGTGTGTGTGTGTGTGTGTGTGTGTGTGTGTGTGTGTGTGTGTGTGTGTGTGTGTGTGTGTGTGTGTGTGTGCGCGCGTGCGTGCGCGTGTGTATCACACCCTTTTCCCAGGATGATAGGTGAGCTTACAGTTTTTTCTCACTGCTCCTGCACTGGATTCACCTGAGCCTATAAGAGAGGTGTGAGTTTGCTGTAGAGTGAAATACCGAACATCACTGCCGGCTTTCTCCTGTGTGAGAGCTAGTAAAGGAACACTGCTACTCAGCCACCTTGGTTCCAACCATTGCCTATCTCTGGTTACATACTACCAGCAAAGCAAACAAAGGTATAGTTTGTACAGTGGACAACGTGTGATTTTCAAATTCCCTGGCACTCCAGCCAGTATAGTTTTCCAGATATTTTGGGGGGGACTGACTGACCGACCAATGGCACAGTATTCATCATTGGAGCCTCAGCAATGTCTGGTCTTAAAGCACAGTGACATCACAAAAGAGACCCATCCGACCAAAAAGCCACAGCTTTGGTCGTAATGTCCCCCGCGATAACTGGTGTACCACCGTTGCGTCTGTGTACCGTTTTACACAAAATAAAGAAAACATTTTGTCAACATCGGCTAAACCTCCCTGCACACTTAAATCGTTAAGTCATAGATGTGAGTATTCATAAATCCATCTTTTCTCCTGGGACAATTTTCAACTCAATCCCCGCTTTAAAATGCATTAAAACAACAATGTAAATTAGTTTCTGTGTTGGATTATGGATCTCAAGAAAGTTTCAGGACTCTGCGAGTAGATTTTCATACCCGTACGCTACTAAACCACTCTCGCTCTTCCTCTCTCTCCATGCATTTGCTGCTATCTCTTTCCGCTTATGTCTGTAAACTTAACCATCACTTTTGTCTTTGAAGGAAACTTGAAATGAAACGAAATAACTTGCAAGGAGAGTTGTTTATTCGGAAAAGTAACTTGTACATTTTCACAGCTATACTGCTTTGGGGGGTGGATATGAAAGCGTGTAATTCAAGCTCTAATACACAACATTTACTCTTTATTTCGAAATCATGTATTCTGAACATGTGCACAAAACTCTGTATTCGTTTGCTTGTTCATATCTGTGTGCTTGTACGCGCGCGCGCATGTGTGTGCATGCGTGCGTGCGTGTGTGTACGCGTGCGTCTATGCGTACACACGTACATGCGTTGCGTGCGTGTGTGTTTACTGGTGCACTGACTGCAACATGAACTTCAAAAATATTCATCCCAGGCTTTTTGACGACACCCCGGGGTGCCAAAACATAACGCTATTTATACTTCTGAAGACAATGCACTTCCTCACCCGCCTGCATTTTAATAAACATCTGCAATGTGGAAAATAATGTGTCTGGAACATCGCGGCAACTTCTTTCTCCCAGCGGATGTGACTCGTACAAACCACCCAGACTCTTTACAGAGACGTTTAGGTCTAAGCAGAGCTCTTTTTGATGCTTCACCTCGGGTCATGGGTATTCTTCTTTCAGTGTGCAGCCGTCAACAACACATTAACAGTTATATAAGCCTCTCATCCCCATGCATTGTGGGAGTTCAACCACCTGGCTTCTATTCTACATGAGTGCTCTACAGTGTGGGCCACGGTGGAAGCCTGCATCCCGCAGCTATGCTGCGTTTGCACAAGAGTGTCCTTCTGTGGTGGATAAATGTGTCTATTGTGTCAATCTGTCAACCTCGGAATCCATCGTGTCACTGGCACTGCTAGTGAGTAGGATGCTGTTATAGGCCAAAGAGTTTAATTGACTGCCACAAGCATTGTAATTAACATCCCGACTAGCTGTAGCCTGTTCGTTTTCCTGGCAAGTTAAAGTAGTACTACTTCAGTTTGATAGCATGGATCCAGTTCTGTTAAGGGAGCCCCTCCAGCTAACTGCTAGCTGTCCTGTTGAAGATGTTAGTCTTTTTATACTCATAGTGCTCTCATCCACTCTCTCTGTGTCTCCCTCTGTGTAACTCACATCTCTTCCCCTCTAATTCATTATTTTTAAAGTCATATCCTTGTCTCTTTCTCCATGTCACTGCAGCTAAGGCGTTCCCTCATACAAAATACAACAGCCTCTCCTTTCTGTCTCCCTGGACAGACTGAGGTGTTGAATTAAAGGAAGGGAGAGCAGATTTCTCTTCTCTATTATTAATAAATATTATGAAACAATAACATATTATTGCATTTTCTTATTTTGTATTTTCTTTACTTTGCTGTACGAGAACAGAACAAAACAGAACCATGCATTGTTTGGTAAGAAAGGGGGAGGTTATTGCTTTATCCAGACCATTGACCATTGATGTTTCTTCACTCCTTCCCTAATGTGCCAGGAGGGCAAAGGCAATGGGGCAATCAAAGTGCTAGGACAGACAGGCAGATTGAGACAGACAGACAGACAGACAGACAGACAGACAGACAGACAGACAGACAGACAGACAGACAGACAGACAGACAGACAGACAGACAGACAGACATGCCTTGACGCCACACACACACACACACACACACACACACACACACACACACACACACACACACACACACACACACACACACACACACACACACACACACACACACACACACACACACACACACTCTCTCAGACTAAAAGCTCTTGTGTTGATGTTGCACTCATCATTTTGTCCTGAGCCTCAAAATCGTTGAAAGATAATGGCTTTATAATCAAATTAAATCCAAGAACAAAACTTTTTGAGCACTACATAAGAAATACTGATATACTGGTCTATATGCATGAATCATGCAGATCAACAGTGTGTGCACATACTTTTGTCTGTTTATGTAAGTCTATACAGCATGTGGGGGAAAGTTTGTTTGTGTTCGACTGTCAAGTGCAAAGGCCTAGTTTATTTCTCTTGCACATCTACACATCCATGATGAATTACAAGTAGATTGGACATGAATAAATAATTGAAGCTGATGAGCAGTGGATTTTCTCCTTCCTCCCACACCAGGCATAATGAGAATGGCTGGTCATTCTCACCTTGGTGATTAGTGGAATACATTGTTTGATTCTGAGAAAGATCCCCCCCTTGTACACCCTGTGAACAAAAAAACTAACAAACAAATGTGTGTGTGTGTGTGTGTGTGTGTGTGTGTGTGTGTGTGTGTGTGTGTGTGTGTGTGTGTGTGTGTGTGTGTGTGTGTGTGTGTGTGTGTGTGTGTGTTATGTTCATACACATGCACTGTATGTATCTGCACATTACAATCACAATTTAGGCATTTAGCAGGCAGTGTCTGCTAAATGCCTAAATTGTGATTATAATGTGCAGATACAGTGTCTGGCAGACACTTATCCAAAGCGACATACAAGTGCAAGATCGTCAACAATATTGACGAGGTAAATGGCAGAATGCAAAGAAAAACAATTTGGTGCTTCAAAATAATTAGGTAACACATACACCAAAACAGACACACACATTTGTTATCATCATTAAAATTGTAGTGGTTTTTTTTTTTAAAGATATTTCTTTAGCCTTTTCTGCCTTTATTGATAGTAACCCAGTAAAATAACAGGAAATGGGGAGAGAGAGACAGGGAGTGACACACAGCAAAGGTAGTCGGGATCTGGACTCGAACCAGCGACACGCTGTCAGGCAGCAATTGGAGCCTACTTAGGTGCCCGGACCGCTACAGCAGTGGTCCGGGAAATCATAGTGTTTTGCCAATTATTTGGGGGTCCCATTGCAATATATTCACGGCCCACTAGTAGACCCCTGCCCACAGTTGGGAATTCCCTGCTCTAGTAGTATGTAGATGTAATGATATTCTATAGTAGAGTATTTGATTATTATTTTTTATTATTTTATTAGACAAAAATGGAGAACAGTACAAGTATAGTCAATACAATTGAAATGTAGTACAGTACAAGTACACTTAAACACCCTGCCTAAAAGGAAAATCCCAAATAAGACCTTTTACAGTCTTTTTTACGTTGGAAGTCCTCTGTATTTAATTCATGGACATAATAAATAGCAAGCAAAGAAAACATTCAATAATATCGCAGTTATAAAAACACTATGTACATGATAGGGGAAACAAGGGGGCGGGGCTAAGTTAAGGGGGGGGGGGGGTGTGCTCACTTCTCGCCTGTCTATGGGAGAAGTGATAACTACCTCCTTCTCTGGCCTCCTGAAAGGTGAGTTTTCAGGGCAGTTTTGAAGGATGCCAGCAAGCTACATGTTTTAAGGGAGGTAGTCAAGGAATTCCATACCTGGGTGGCAGTGTTGTAGAAGGAGAATTTACCCATATTTGTCTTATGGGTTTGTGTTATCAGATCATTGTGTGCGCTCCCTCTGGTGTTGTGGCTGTGGGTGTTGCTAACTTTTTGGAGATGTTTGGTCAGATATGCGGGTACTGAGTGGATGGAGGGCAGATTTGCGTTTAACTTGGCCTTTAACTTGCGTTCAGCAGCACCTAAGGCGGGCTCTTGTGGGTAGGTGGAGTGTTTGTTCTTTGGTTAACGGTTAATGGTATCTACACTGACTTCATTTCCATACTTAATTATTATAATTATCAGTTAATTATGTCCAGTGATAGAAATAGTTTCCTCGCTGAAACCTAGTTTTGTTTGATATGATAATTCCTGGATAATAAATAGGTCTACACACTTCCTCAGAGCAAGGACTCCTATGTGCTACAATCTTTCCGTAAGCAAGCTTGGAAGCGAAGGGGAGGTTGTTTGTGTGTGTGTGTGTGTGTATGTGTACGCGCATGCGTGCAGCATGCATGTGTGCTTGCATGTGTGCATGGAGGTAAAAGAACATATGTCGCAGTATGTATGCAGTTTATGCAGTGCCAACAGGAGCTAATGCACTGTTGATAACACTCTCTCTCTCTCTCTCTCTCTCACGCACGCACGCACGGCGCGCACACTCACACACACGCACGCATGCACGCACGCGCACACACACTCAACTAGCACTCCCCAAATCAAGCACACACTCCATTTCCTGGAGTTGCAACCTTGCCAACTATAAAACCACAGAGGGAAGTGGATCAAACTGGAGCTTTTAGCTGAAGTGGCGTCAGAGTTGAGACACAGTGGGTTTTCTCTCCGCGGCAGCTGGCTCTCAGCATGAACAACACCTGTCTATAGTCTCTCTCTCTCTCTCTCTCTCTCTCTCTCTCTCTCTCTCACACACACAGGCATCCTGGCATGGAAGCAAGTGGTCAAATAGGACAGGTGGGCGAGTACTGCATACACAGTATACTGTCTATGTCTGTTGAAAGTGCAAATACATTCCTTGAAATGGGTTGAGAATCACTGTTCTGACTATTATTAATTGTACGCAGATCCTGTGTGTGCGTGCGTGTGTCACAGTGCGTGACACCTCATGTCACACCTCATGACATCAGACATCTATGATGTCAGACGTCAGTCATCTCCATATTTGGGAAAATGTGGCCACATTTTAGCCACATTTTGGCTGTTCAATGTTGATCCCATGCCAAAGCACCAGCGCTCGCCCAGCAGTCTGCCTTCACCCAGGCGGATGCGTGCAATCGCCCATGAGCGCTTCTTGCCCTTAAGGCGTCTCACTGGTATGTAATATTATTATTATAAAAGTGGTTAGATGTATAGGCATATATACTGTATGTATGGGTATAGTGATGGTGTTTGATAATCTGATCCTTCTGTTCATGCATTTTATGCATCCACCTTTATGTTCTTTTCTGTATCTTGGCTGCTGTGGGGACTGCAGTTCGCCCCTACGGCAGAAATAAAACAACAATGTTATCACATCTTATCATATGCCTAATTTGCTTTTAAACTTGACAAACAAACCCAAAGCCGCGTACTTCAGCATCAGCAATGCAGCAGCAAAGAGAGCAAAGCCGCATTTGATTCTGTGGAGGATAATCCAAAACGTTATCCACTCAAATAGACAAAGCCACCTCATCCTCTTTCGCCAGGCTGCTCCAACCATCCGGAAGCAACGCAGTGCTTTGGTGGAGACGGCGGGCATGATCTAATTCTATGCATGAGCTACGTCTCTCGACTTCACATAATGTGTGTATGTGGTTATCAGCTTTTTTGCAGGAAAGTGGGAGTCTGATTTGACTCCCGATAAATCCCTCCTCTCTGCAGCCGCATCAGAATGCATCACAGCACCAGCGCCACCCCGGCCAAATGCACTTTTATTCTGAGTGCAATTGATGTCACTCCAGCTCCTCACACAAGCTCCTTCACCACCGCAGCAGATGTGAGGTTCTGTGTGTGTGTGTGTGTGTGTGTGTGTGTGTGTGTGTGTGTGTGTGTGTGTGTGTGTGTGTGTGTGTGTGTGTGTGTGTGTGTGTGTGTGTGTGTGTGTGTGTGTTTACAAGGCGAAAGGGGCATCGATTTCCTCAAGATGGCTTCAGGGGGGAATAGGTCCCGTGATTGTCCATAGCTGTCTGCAGAAAAAAATAATCCTGTTATGTGAACAGACACAGATGCACGCACGAATGCACATGTCACATGCACACAAACGCACGCACGCACGCACGCACGCACGCACGCACACACGCGCGTTTTGACAGTCGTTTTTGCCGCAGCTTAGCCCATAATCCCATGACGATATAGAAAGAGACAAAGTGAACCTCTGCTGGTTGTGACAGGCCGGATGCTCACGCCAAAAGAACTTCACTCACGCACATGCGCACCTGTGCCATAGGGGAGCTAGGGCGCACGTACACACACACACACACACACACACACACACACACACACACACACACACACACACACACACACACACACACACACACACACACACACACACACACACACACACACACACACACACACACACACACACACACACACACACACACACACACACACACACACACACACACATCTGTCTCACAAGGGAAGGCATCGTGAGTGAGAACACTAATGGTTCCACCATACAGGTTGATTCTAACTTGTATATTGTCGTCGGGTGAAAACCTTGTATGTCCAAAACTGTTTGTTTTGTATTTATCATTTTTAAAATGGTTTAAACTAGTGAAAATAGCCGATCTGCTGTGTGCTTGTAGATCGGCTGTTTTCACTATACTGTTGTGCGACGGCCTTGTCTGATGAAGCAGGGTTTTACTTTGAAAAACGTACAAATTTGAAACTTGGAGATACAAGGTTTTGGCCCGACAGTGGCGATATTATGCTCTCTAAAGATCTCGGATGTCCCGGGACTGGACCAGGCTCAAACACAAGTGTCACGTTCAGCTGACTGACTGTGACTACACATACATTTTGGACACCAGCAGACAAACATCTTTCAAATTCCCTGTTCAAACGCTCAGGAGACCTATATTTATAGACCAGTGGTTCGCAAACATGTTAATGTCAAGGACTCCGAAATGAACATGGGACCCCCAAACTAGATGTTTTTAGAACGTATGAACGACGTACACGATTGACCGACGACAGCAGAAG